>NC_143567.1:18965000-19272500 GCF_054136105.1 Typopeltis vanoorti | reverse complement strand
CTGGTGATGTTGATTTGGGGTTTGTTTTCAGATTTGTTTTTCTGAAGTTCCAAAATCTCTTTGTCTATGGTTTTTGGTCTAGCTGCAAGTTAATGGTTGTGATAATAGGTCTGTGATCACTGATGGCATTCTTTAGTATTTTCCACTGGGTAAGACTCGCAGTTTCATAATCCACTGCTGTGATGTCTAATTGCTGATTCTGTGTCTGTTGTTTTTGACAGATATGTATCTTTCCCATTGTTTATGATCTCATGGTTTAGATCAATTATGTCTTCTATTTGTGCTCCTTTCCGATCTAGTTGTGGGGAACCCAAGTTGGGCTTTTGGCATTTAGATCTATTAAAAGGATCTTTGTATCTGACGTTGTTTGACTTAGTTGTTGAAGTAGTTCTGTGTTTATATCTGTGTTATCTGGGTGACTATTGTAATAATGCGTTTTGGTAGAAATATCTTGACTGCTTGAGCCTCTGTGTTACTATTTATACTGCTGTTTGTATCAATACAATTTGTTTATATTTAATGTATTTGGTCTGTAGTATAGCTAGACTGTAGTATAGCTAGACCTCCACAAGAACGATCTGTCACCATATCCAGTCTGTCTTTCCTTAATGTTGAATAGCCTTTGATTTGTAGCTTCAGAATCTGATTTAGTTTCGTTTCTTGTAAGCTTGTGGAATGTTATTTTTGTATAAAATGTTCTTAAGTTCTTCCATCTTTTGATGGAAGAACCGTTGATGTTTAGCTGAAGTATGTTGAGAGTTTTTGTAGCATATTTCTCATCGAGATCCCGGACTGCAGTTCTCGACGAGTCAGCTACCCGGGATGCGGTAGTAAGTTTGTGATCAGAACAAACGCTCTTCATGGAATTGGGTATGCCAGAGCCCCATTAGCTAGCAATTTTCAGGGTTCTCTGCAGGGTTTGATGTAACAATCCAAGCAGGGAAAAAAAAAAAAAAAAAATATTCATGCTACCAGATTGGTGCTTCAAACCCCTACTTCTTGCCACTTCCGCTTTGCACATGGGCAAATGTTTCGGACATGGGGTTAGACTTCTGCAAGGCAAACCAAATCAGTTATAACTCCTATATACAAAAAAGGAGATAAAACAGAATGTAATAATTACAGAGGCATTAGCCTCCTCAGTATTCCAAGTAAAGTTTTTACGAAAGTACTCCAAAAACAAATTAAGCCATATATAGAACTAGAGCCTGTGTAGCTCAGCGGATGTGGCGTTTGCACACCGCCGCGCTTGGCCGCACGAAGGAAGACTTGGTTTCGAGTCTAGTCAGTGACTAGAGGAAATTTTTCTAAGCCTTTTTTCGACCGGTTCCCGAGTTAGTCGATCTCTGGCACGGGCAAGCAGGTTTTTCCTCCCGGAAACTCGGGTTTTTCGTCCTGTAAACTCAAGAAAATCGACCGTAGAACCCACATTATTTCAGACATTAAATATATTGTGTTAGGATTAGGGACCACGAGATGGCGGCACATTTGAGCCGTCTCTCTTCACTGCGTACCGCTTAATTAGTGTTAGCCTTGGGCCATCTGTCTCTGATTGGGTACCAGTGGAGATTGAACTGCCCACTCAGTCTCCAAAAAGTTAGATAGGGCTAAATGGCCTCGCCTACTCCCGTATACGGGAATAAAAAGGCGTTAGCTGATTTTTTTTTTTTTTTTTTTTTTTTATAGAACTAGCATTAGGAGAAGAAAAAGCAAGTTTCAGACCAGGATGAAACACAATTGATCAATTATTCACCTTAAGATAGCTAACAGAAAAGACACTAAAGTACAACCAGAGTTGCTACATAAATTTCATAGACTTTTATCAGGCATTTGATCCAATCTGTAGAAGAGAACCAATGGAAACTATGAAAGAATTTGGAATTCCAAACAAAAATATAAGAATAATAAAGAATCTATATGAGAAATCTGAACGTGCAGTACAAGTGGAGGACACCTTAACCAACTGATTCCACACAGAGAGTGGAGTAAGACAGGGATGCAATCCACTGGACTTGTTCAATCTTATACCGGAAGAAGCAACTAGTTAGGCCTTAAACAAAGAAGACTCTGGAATCAAAATATATGGGAAAAATATAGCAAATTAGAATTTGCAGACGACATTGCATTACTTGCGAGCACGGAAGAAGATCTATAATGAATTTCTGATAAAATAAAGGAAGAATATATAAAATTTGGATTAAACCTAAATATACACAAAACAAAAATTATGCAAATAGGAAAAAGAAACACCAATCTAAAAATTGAAACTGTAGTAAGAATCTAGAGCAGGTAGAAAACTTCACCTACCTTGGAGGAGTAATTGAGTACAACAGTGAAATTGCAAAAGTTAAAAAAAAATCAGTCAAGCATCTCAAAATTTTGGATGACTAAATAAAATGTGGAAGTCAAGAAACATCAAACGAGAAATAAAAGTGAGAATATATGAGACAATAGTCCTCTCAATACTTCTCTATGGAAGTGGATGCTGGAATCTTAAAAAAGCTGAAGAGAAAAAATTACTGAAATGAGTTGGCTAAGAAGATTACTTGGAGCATCTCTGCTAGATAGACTATGAAACAAAGACATAAAGAAATGACTAAAACAAGAAATAACAATAATAGACAAAATCCAAGAAAGAAGACTGCGATGGTTTGGCCATATGACCAGAATGGGAACAGAAAGATTACCATCTAAAGCCCTGTATATAACGATGGAAGGTAAAAGATCCAAAGGGCAGCCCAGAATTAGATGGATAGACAAAATAAAAGAGGATCTGAAAAACCAAATCACAACAAGTGACACCAAACTAGACAGAATTGTTCGAACTCTCCGGGGACAAACAGAAGTGGAAAGAGTTCATTCAGCCTCATCATCATCATCGTCCGCATAGATAAGAGAAGAGAGAAGAAGAGGCAAAATGACTTTCTTATCCTTACATGTCAAGGTTTGCTTCAACGTCGCAATTATCCTCTGAGTTGTATTTGCAACTGTTGCTATGTGACCTTAAAACTTCAAATTCCTATCCACCAATACACAAAGATCCCTTGCCTCTTCAGTTTTTTGTAGCATGACCCAGCTAATATAATATGCCACTTGAAATCTAATCACACCAAAGTGCATAACTTTACATTTACTAACATTAAAGTGTTAAATTTCTCCATTTTTTTTGTTTACCTTATTTTAAAAATTCTTACCTTGTGTGTGTGTTTGTTGTGTTTATAATGTGTTATTAGTAAAACTTATGATTATTATCTTTAGTGAATATCCCTATTACCTGATATAATTTCTCGTGCTTGCTTTCACCCTTTTTGCTCTGTGACCACTACTAAAATTGCTCACGTGTGCAAAACTTGATAGACAAAGAAATTGCCCATGGTCAGAGCCAAATTTCTTTGATACAAATCTGGAATTAACACAGTGTCAGAATATGGAAAGATTTGTTTGTTAAAGCTGTGCCATCCAAATTCTTAGACAGGAGAATCTTCCTCGTCAGGGGATTAACACTCAGAATGACACACTATTCGATAATCAAGCAATTAAAATTCCCAATAAAAAAAAACTTTGTATATCTTTACTCTTACTGCAGTTGTAGCTATCCCCACAATTTAACTTGCACTGGTTCTATTTTTATGAGTGGTACATTGAGTTCACAGATCAGACAATTTGATAAATAAGAAAAAGAAAGGTTTATTCATTACTCTAATATGATGTACAAATATTAAGATCACTTAACAAAACTGAATCTCTCCTACAAAATTTAAAATGATTAACCAGACATAACCTTAACACTCCTAGTCATAAACAATATGAGACAATATCTACTACCAGTTAAATTTCTGACTTGATCCTACTCAACTAACATTCTTGTACAAGCATTTATCTTATTCTAGATTCAAGAACTATCAGGCTATAACAAACTTTTAGCAATTCAATACCACACTGTACATAAATTCTTACTCAGAGCTAAGACAATCTACCAGTTGATTAGATACTAAAGTCCTGGTTCAGTTTTGTAAGTCCAATCATTGAGCATATCTGCACAAATTTGCACACTAACTGTTTCTTGCATACAAAGGAACTGAAAAGTTTCTACATTACCGAGCATCAGGATCTCTCTTGCCTTTTCTCTCGATCTCCCGAAAAATTCACATGGCTTGTTACACTCTCTTACGGTCAGTTGTCTTCAGGTAGGACAAACTAGTGATCATGAATCACCCTTTCAGATGTGGGCGAAGCTGCTCTGCTGGGTTCGGTCCACGTGGTTCTGCATGTTGACCGGTTTGCACTGGCTTTTCTGCTGTACTGATGATTATGCCCACACTGGATCGCTATCTGGCCGCATGGCTGCCACTGGACATCGTTCTTTTCGACCGCTCTCACGCAACTTCTCCAGGAACAACTGGAACAGGAATCCTGAATAAAAAAAAGAGCCTCCGAGTTGGCGTCGCCAAGCTCTATATATATCCTTGCTGAGCTGTTCTCCCTCTTACGTCACCAGCCAGCACCTAAAATTCTTGCACTCGGTACCGTTCTCCACACGTGCAACTGGAACCTCACGTATTTGACTGCCTGGGTTCATTTCTTTAAGCCTATTATCTAGTTGTATACTTTGATCTAACTTTCTCATGTTAACATAACTTTCACTAAATTCCAACCATTATCGGTTTCACAAGGACACTTAACAATATAATACATAGGAGAATTTACAATTAAATGATTATTTCATTACTTCTGTCAACAATTTCACTTATACCTATATACATGCATTTTCTCTGGGAATTTTTTGTACCTGTTAAATCTGAATGAAATATTTTACAATATAATAAACCTTTCATTCAATATTTAACAAAACTGACAGCCATTTTCGTTGGCCCAAATTTCCAGCCTATTCACATCATTTTGTAAGTGGTGAATATCAGTAGCATTCCTGATTGTCCTGCCTATCTTCACATCATTGGCAAACAATTGCACATCTGACGTTAGACCCTGTCTCATGTCATTAATGTATAGATTGAACAATAATGGCCAAAGGACTGAACCCTGAGGTACACCATTAGTCACCTTAAATCTAGCAGATTCACACTCACCATATACCAATTTTTTGATATCTGTCTGTCAACCATCCCCTGATCAAAGTCAAGAGTTTATATTCTAATCCCATATTCTCCAGTTTATGCAACAACCTTTCATGTGGTATCCTATCAAATGCCTTAGCAAAATCCAACATTATCCAAGTATATCCATCCCCTTTATCCAACTTGGCCATAACATTGTTATAAAATATGAGCAAATTGCTAAAACATGACCTTCCTTAAGTAAACTCATGAGGCACCTTGCAGAGTATAGCTTGTTTGTCTACCCATTTCTATATGAGAGTTCTTACCAACTTCTCTAAATCTTCACTATCACACCAGAGATATTGATAGGTCAGTAGTTAGACACATCAGTATTTACACCACCCTTGTACAATGCAACTATCATACATTACTCCCATTCCTGTGGTATCATTCCTGAGCTGAGACTTAAGTTATACAAACATGTGAAAGGACTAGCCAATTTAGCTGAACATTCCTTTAGCAAATGGGCTGATACTTCATCTGTTCCTATAGACAAATTCTTATCCAGGTTATGCAACAGTTCTTCAACCTCATTTTCATAAACCTCTAACTCTGTTATAGCCAAAAATAGCCAATGTAGCAGTAGCACTGTGCACCATGTTACATACACCTGGTTGATATATCATAGCAAAGTGAGCATTCATTAATTGAACAATCTCCTTAGCTTCTGACGCTCGAGCACTATCTGCATACAATAAAGTAATTCTTTCACATTCATTCATTCTTTCTCGCAGCATAATGATAAAATGAAACAGACCAATGTGGCCTATACCCGTAATCAGCATTATGATGATAACGATAAAATTCTCTTGGAATGCCTTTAGCTTACATGCCCAATTTCTTTTCATATTCCAATTTAGCTTTCCACACAATACGTGTTACTTTTCTGGCCTGAGCTTTATATATTTCATACCTCTCACTCTTATTCTCATGATATTCTTTTGACATCATCTTCTTCTTATGGATCTCTTGCTTAATAAGGTTACACATCCATTTCACTCCCAACTTATTTATTCTTTGATCACTAAGGATGCATTCAGATACCGCCTCATTTAAGCACTTCTTCAAAGATTCCCATGCATTTCTGACATTTTTCCCACTCAGTAACTGATACCATGAGACCAAAGATAGTATTCTTCTAAGTTGATCCTAATTTCCAGCTTTGTAGTTCAGCATGTAACCTGTTCTAATCAGAGCATCAATACAATTAGATACTTCCCAAGAAAGCACAACATGATCAGTGTCATCAACTGGTGGTAAAATAGCCATATTCTTAACAGGCACCCGTTCTGATGCTATGAGCAAATCTAACACTCTTTGACCTCGAGTTCCTTCTTCATCATGCTGCTTGAGAAAGTTGTCTCACAACAGTTCAATAAATTCCTCTTCTTTCTTATCATGAGATTTCTCTTCTACCCAAGCAATGTTTGGAAAATTAAAGTCACCCATAATCACTCATTTGGTATTCATAAATCTAAATTGGTGATGCATTTCTTTGTCCCCTGAAACTGAGCCACCAGGTCTGTAGCAACACCCCACCACATATTTCATTCTGTTAGCCTTCACTTCACACCAGATAGACTCAAACTCACTGCTATATGGGACATTGTTACCATTATTGTTTTCTTGTGTTTTACCCTACTGGACTTAAGTCAACTGATATTTTTATTATTACCAAGACCTCATGGAGTCAAAGACTCTTATCACACACGCAGTTCATCATACTGTGCCTTGAACACATTCAAACTTCTTGCAGACACTACACTCTTAGGCAAGGCATTCCAATCATTCACAACTCTGCATGAAAAAAACCTGCCTCTCACTCCCCTACTCACACCCTCTTTATACAGTTTCCAGGGATGACCTCTGGTTCTGCCCTGATCTCCCACTATTCTCTGTAGAACTTCTCCACCACTGATTTTATAACAACCCCTTACCAACTTGTAGGTCTCTATCATATCTCCTCTCTTCCTTCTCTCCACCAGACTCTGCAAATTACATCTTCTCAATCTTTCCTCATATTCGACATTCCAGAGGTCAGAATCAATCACCTCTGGACCCTGTCCAACATCTCTTCATCCTTCTGAAAACCAGGTGACCAAATCTGGGTACATCAGTCCATGTGTGGCCTAATCAAAGCCTTATACAATGGAACAAGAAATCTCCCTACTTCTACACGCCGATGTCCTCCACATCATTCCCAGAAGCCTTTGTGTTGTCTTTACAATTTTGGCTATGTGTCCCCTAAATTTCAGATCCTTATCCACTATCACCCCCAGATCTCTTATTTCTTCCACCTCCAACAATATATCCTCACTAAGCATAAATTCTGCATCCCATCTTTGTTTTCGAAATTTTAAAATCTTACATTTTGCAACATTGAACTCACATCTCCATTTCTGTGCCCAATCACTCAATTTATTCAAGTCTTCTTGTAAGGCCACAACATCTTCACTACTCTTCATGGCTCATCCAAACTTTGCATCATCTGCAAACAACTGAATATCTACATCCAAATCTTCACCTATATTGTTAATATACAAGTTAAACAGTAATGGTCCCAAAACAGACCCCTGAGGCACTCCACTACTGGCTTTCCTTTTCCTGGATATTGCTCCCCCATACACAACTTGTTGATACCTATCAGATAACCAGTCTCCAATCCAATGCACTAATCTAATATCCAACCCAATCTGCTCTAGTTTGACTATCAATTTATCATAAGGTACTCTATCAAAAGCCTTTGCAAAATCTAAGTATATTACTGTATATCCTTCTCCTCTGTCCAAGGAAGCAGTCAATTTATTGTAATAAGTAGATTACTAAAACATGACCTCCCTTTAGCAAATCCATGCTGTCCATCAAAGATAATACCATTGTTGTCAACCCAACTCTGGATCCTAGTTCTCACAAGTTTCTCCAAGAACTTAACCAAAACACCTGACACACAGATAGGCCTATAGTTTGATGCTTGAGTTCAATCACCTCCTTTATGAAGTGGCACTATCTTGCCCTCCTTCCACTTCTTAGGGTCTTGACTGAGTGCAAGACTCGTATTAAAAAATATGTCAAGACAGGTGTCAACTCCCTGGCACATTCCTTCAGAATACGTGGCAATATATTATCAAGTACCACAACCTTATTAACATCTAATTTACTCAACTCCCAATACACCTCTTGCTCACTTACAGTCAGTCTCTCCTCCCCATCATCTACTGCTCTCAATCTCTCCATGAAGTTACATTCACAAGATTGAAAGACCATTATGAATTGCTCATTAAGTATCTCCACCACACATTCTGCAACAGCTGTCTTTATACCATTTTCGCCTATCAATGTCATCCTTCCATAATCATTCTTTCTTTTGCTGGCTACATATCGAAAGAACTCCTTACGATTCTTTTTGGCTTCATTAGCTAACTGCTGTTCATACCTCTCTTTAGCTACCCTCACCAACCAAGTCACCCTCCTTGCCTCGTCTTTGTAGACCTCATGGAATTGGTTATTTCCATTTCTCTTATGCTGCCTCCACAATGCCCTCTTTCTCTGTATTGCATGCTTAATCTCTTTATTCATCCATCTCACACCTACCTTATTTAACCTTTCACCCTTGGAATACACATAGACAATGCATCTACTAGATAGTTTATGAAAATCCCCCAAGCTGCATTGATCTCTTTTCCAGCTAACTCCTCATTCCATGCTACACCCACAAGCTGTCTCCTGAGCTCTTCATAATCAACCCCCCCCCCCCTTGTAGTTCCACATATACCCTTTTCTCACAGAGGTCCTCACACTGCTGGCAACCACCCAGGTAATCACCTCATGGTCACTCTCACCAATTGGTGAATGATTTTACACCTCATTTATAATTACATCCTCTGATGAGATGACCAAATCCAAGACCTTCAATCCTCACGTGCCCTCTGTTACATACTGTCTGAGGTAGTTATCCCTCAAAAACTCAAGAAACTCATTTTCTTTACTTCCAGTTGCTATCTCATCATTCCAGTCTATATTGCCATAATTAAAATTTCTATATTAAAATGTCTATATTGCCATAATTAAAATATCATTAGTCCTCCTCCTCTCCTATCTCTTTTGTCATTCCTAAAAAAAAGTATATCCATTACACTTGATCCCAGTTGCCATATCTGATTCTGATAGCCAAGTTTCACTAATGCCAACATTATCATAGATCCCTTTATCCAACTCGGCCGTAACATTGTTATAAAATATGAACAAATTGCTTAAAACAAATATAACAAAGAAAGAAAACAAGGATTATGGGAGGATGGTACCTACTTGATGAAAATAGTAGAATGATAACATCTGTGGAGTATACATACAGCTGTGATAGATGAGCAATTCATAAAGATATTTCATGCTCATCATACAAATTTTGAGTGCAATGGGAAGGGAGGAGAAAAGGATTGATGGTGACAAAGGAAGAGGTATATGTATAACTGAATAAGCTTGGTGTCAATAAGCTGGTATGACTTGATGACATTACCACTGCATGTTCTGGGAAATGTTCCAGTGAGCTAACAACTCCCTTAACATATATGCTTAACATGAGTCTTGCATTGGGCTCAGTTCTAAAGGAGTGGAAAGAAGCAAAATTGTTCCACTTCAAAAAGGAGGTGATAAAAACTGAGGTTACATATTATAGGTTAATCTGTGTGTTCAAAGTTGTGGTGAAAGGGGTAGAGAAGTTGGTGAGGACCAAAAATCAGAATAGGGTTGAGCATTCTCTCTCTGATGCTGGTAGCAAAGCTCAAAGAGAGAGAGAGTGTTGTCCACTGTGACATGCAGTGAACAACCAGAGGGAAACCTGGCTATCCAGTCACAAAGGGTGGCAGCTAGACCAAAGGAAGGTTGCAAAACAAGACTTAATGCCAAACACAATTGAAAGCCCTGGAAATGCCAAGGGTGACAGCTCGCATTTCTCTGAACCTTTCCATGACATGTGTCCAGTGGTGGGTGATGTAAGCTAATATGTCAGCTGTGGATCTGAATTGGCAGAATCTGTACTTCTTTTACTATTGTGAAGTATATTTTTGGATGTTAGTTGTTTAGATTTTCTAAAAATGTATCCAGTATGTCTCAGACTATGAAACCAAAGAGCAAACAAAAAAATACAATTTTATTATTATTATTATACAGGTATCCCAACGGAGTCAGGAAGGTTGCAGGAGACAAACACTGACCTTCATACACAATACCTACCATACCTCTCCTTAAACTCATTCACTGTCAGGGCACTCAACTACTTCTGCAATCCATGCCACTCACTGACTACCCTCTATAGAAAAAACCTAGTCCTCACACTTACACAACTTCCAGGGCTGTCCTCTAGTTCTTTCTCTATTCATTGTGTATTGAAAATTTTCCTTTGTATTGATCTTATAGAACCTCTTTAACAACTTATAAGTTCTGTCATGTCCCCAATTTCATGCTTATCAACTAAACTTTGCAGCAAACCACATACCTTCAACTTATCCACACAGGGAGCATTCCACAGACCTGTCACCAGCTTGGTCACTTGTCTCGAAATCCTTTCCACCTCCTGAATCCCAAGAAACCCAGGTGACAAAACCTGTGCACAGTAGTCAAATGCAGCTGAATCATAGCCTTATAAACAGGAATAAATAACCAGCCTATCTTTACTTTTGTGTTTTTCAACATCGAAGTAATCCTTTTAGCTATTTTACCAACTTTTGTAATATACCCTTTGGACTTCAACTCTCTGTTCACTATTACTCACAAAACCCTAGTGTCTTCAATTTCCTTCAATCCACATATCAACATTATCTTCAACAGCTATTGCCCTGCTCAATTTCACATCATCAGCAAATAGATGAGTTCCCCCCCCCCCATATCTTTGCCTATATGGAATGAGAGTGACTCCACTAGTCACTCTCATTCTCCTCAATTCCATTTCATATACTACTCTCTGATGTCTGTCTATCAGACACCCAGCTTTGTATCTAATCCCATTTGCTCCAACTTTTGTAAGAGTTTTCCATGCGATATTCTGTCAAATGCCTTTGCAAATTCCAAAACATCATGGTACAGCCTTTTCCCTTATCTAATTCTGCTCTCACTCGGTTATAAAATGTTAGTAACTTACTAAGAGTCTCCACAGCTCTGTAGCCCCCAATAATATATTTTTTCATTATGTGACAACTAAGAGGAAGAATGACTATGGAAGGAAAAATGACTTAAATCAATGGTGATGATAGAAAAGTGACAGAAGCAAAAGAATTTATTGAACTTATTAAAATTTTGCTAGTTTTTCTGCTGTCTGATCTTTATGAAATTCAGTAAATTAATTATGTTTTAGCACACTGTTATGGATAACCAGCAATCAACAACAGCTAAGTCTATCTATATGTGTGCCTCAATGACACCTGTTTTGACATATTTTTTTAATACGAGTCTTGCACTCGGTCAAGTCCCTAAGGAGTGGAAGGAGGGCAAGATTGAGCCACTTCATAAAGGAGGTGATCGAACTCAAGCATCAAACTATAGGCCTATTTGTGTATCAGGTGTTGTGGTTAAATTGTTGGAGAAGCTTGTGAGAACTAGGATCCAGAGTTGGGTTGACAGCAATGGTATTATCTTTGATGGACAGCATGGATTTTCTAAAAGGAGGTCATGTTTTAGTAATCTACTTACTTATTACAATAAAGTGACTGTTCCTTGGACAGAGGAGACAGATACACAGTAATATACTTAGATTTCACAAAAGCTTTTGATAGAGTACCTCATGATAAATTGATAGTCAAACTAGAGCAGATGGAGTTGGATATTAGATTAGTGCATTGGATTGGAGACTGGTTATCTGATAGGTATCAACAAGTTGTGTATGGGGGAGCAATATCCAGGAAAAGGAAAGTCACTAGTGGAGTGTCTCAGGGTCTGTTTTGGGGCCATTACTGTTTAACTTGTATATTAACGATATAGGTGAAGATTTGGATGGAGATATTCAGTTGTTTGCAGATGATGCAAAGTTTGGATGAACCATGAAGAATAGTGAAGATGTTGTGGCCTTACAAGAGGACTTGAATAAATTGCGTGATTGGGCACAGAAATGGAGATGCGAGTTCAATGTTGTAAAATGTAAGGTTTTAAAATTTGGAAAACAAAGTTGGGATGCAGAATTTATGCTTGGTGAGGATATATTGTTGGAGGTGGAAGAAATAAGAGATCTGGAGGTGATAGTGGATAAGGATCTGAAATTTAGGGGACACATAGCCAAAATTGTAAAGACAACACAAAGGCTTCTGGGAATAATGCAGAAGACATTGATGTGCAGAAGTAGGGAAATTCTTGTTCCGTTATATAAGGCTTTGATTAGGCCACACATGGACTATTGTGCACAGATTTGGTCATTTGGTTTTCAGAAGGATGAAGAGATGTTGGAAAGGGTTCAAAGGCGATTGACTAAGGTAGTTTCTGACCTCTGGAATGTCGAGTATGAGGAAAGATTTAGAAGATGTAATTTGCAGAGTCTGGTGGACAGGAGGAAGAGGGGAGATGTGATAGAGACCTACAAGTTGGTAAGGGGTTATTATAGGATCAATGCTGGAGAAGTTCTACAGAAA
Organism: Typopeltis vanoorti; assembly: GCF_054136105.1. Lineage (NCBI taxonomy): Eukaryota > Metazoa > Arthropoda > Arachnida > Uropygi > Thelyphonidae > Typopeltis > Typopeltis vanoorti. Next base: position 19,259,773 of record NC_143567.1, on the reverse strand, counting down.
ATAGTGGGAGATCGGGGGAGAACCAGAGGTCATCCCTGGAAACTATATAAAGAGGGTGTGAGTAGGGGAGTGAGGGGCAGGTTTTTTTTCATGCAGAGCTGTAAATGATTGGAATGCCTTGCCTGAGAGTGTAGTGTCTGCAAGGGGTTTGAATGTGTTCAAGGCACAGTATGATCAATTGTGTGTGATAAAAGGACCTCCCAGATGAGTCTTTGACTCCATGAGGTCTTGGGGTAATAATAATAATAATATTCCAATTAAGAATTAATAAAGATGCAAAAAAGAGTGACTTTTTTTTTTTTAATATGATATCCAAACCAGAAAGCTATAAACCTATAGCACATTTGTACCATGGGTGGGCTAAGGATTTGAGATAATCGAGGAGGACTACTCAGGAGTTCAAACATGAATTTTGTGAAGCCACTTCAAGCCTTTAATAGGAATGGTAATAATGGTAAGGTGATGCAAATTATATGTTGCCTAAAATAAGGATATACTTAATATAAAAATAATGTATATTTAATATATAGTCAAAAAATAGTATTTTACCCTGAAATTGGAAAAGTTATCCTTCTTATCAATCTCATTAGCATAGGGGGATAGTTCTTTTTGAGCAAACTGAAACACAGATTCTCGAAGCTAAATAAAGAAAATAAATCAAAAGCTTGTTTAAATAAGCAGAGAAACACTGCATAAAACACTTGTAATATGAAATAATTATAATCCCATTTTCAAAAATATTGTTTATAATTCTAAAATTGTGAACATTTCTAAAACACACTTGTATAAGACTTTCTTATGTGTAACAAAGAAAACATCTCTGGACAGTCCAAAGACATCGCCTTCCTGAAAATAAGAAGTTATCATACCTCACATCTAGTACTATAAAAACCAAGTAAAATATTATATTTGTTTCTTAAAATAAATGAAAGGTTGTTTTATTTAGAATGTTTGCACACATGTATTGGGTGAGCAATTATCAGGATATTTCATACTCATGAATATCATTAACGAGGTGAGTGTAAAGGGTATGGTGGATGAGGAGCTAAAGATGCATGAGAGAGAGAGAGATGGAGGCATGTGAGAAATTAAGTAAACCTAATGGTACCCTTTGCATACCTGTTTAACAACAGTCTTACAACCAAATCAAAAGAGAGTAAAACTTTACCACTTCACAAAGGGATGATAAGACAGGCTACAAATTATAAGCCAATCTGTGTGTCTGAGGTTGTGGTTAAGGTGTTGGAGAGCTTGGTGAGGGTAGGATTCAGAAGTGGGTTGATAAGAACAGCATTCTTCATGCTGCTTTGTTAAAATGGGGCCATGTTTTAGTCCTCTGTTTGTGTGCAATGAGGTGACACATTCACTGGCAAGGGAAATGCACATACAGTGGTATACTTGGATTTTTTGAAGACCTCTGACAGAGGTCTTCAAAATTGACACATGATAAGCCAGTAACTAAACAGGAACAGATGGGGTTGGATAATAAATCAGTGAATCAGATAGGTGATTGGCTGTCAGATGGGTATCATCAGGTTGTACAAAGAATGTAAAGTGCAGGCCTGGAGAGTGACTCAGTTGGTAAGGACAAGTTGTCCTTACCAACTGAGCAAAAGTGCAATACGAGCAGAAATTAGCAAATAAGACCAAGAAAAACACTCAGGAAGTTCTTCGATATGTGGCAAGTAGAAAAATGATTGTGGTTAGATGATGTTAATAGATGAAAGTAGGAGATTGGTAACTGCTGCAGGAGACATAATCAAGGTATTCAGTGAGCAGTTCATCAAGATGTTTCATCCTCAGTGTGATATCAGAAGCTTAAGTGTAGAGAATGAAATGAGAGAAGATTTAATGGTGAGCGAGCAAGATATATATATATATATATATATATATATATATATATATATATATATGAGGAGTTAAGTAAGCTAGTTGTCAATAAAGCAATAGGACTTCATAACACATCACCACGTCTTAAGGGAATATTCCAGGGAGTTAGCACTGGCCTTGGCCTACCTGATTAACAAGTCTTGCAACAGCACAAGTCCAGAAGAAGTGAAAGGAAGGTAATATGATTTCACTTCACAAAGGTAGTGATAAGTCTAAGGCCACAAATAATAAGCCAATTTGTATATCTGGAGTTGTGGTTAAGGTACTGGAAAGGTTGGTGGCTAGTATACAAAAGTGGGTTAATAACAGTGGTATTCTTTGTGCTTTTCAGTGGTATGCATATAACAGTTGCATGCTTAATATTTGCAAAGGCTTTTAATAGATCACCAAACTACAGGTTGGTAACTATACTGGAGCAGATGGGATTGGATGATAGATTAGTGAGCTGGATAGGCAACTGGCTCTCATAGGTATCATCAAGTTGTGTATGGGATGCAGTATCCCAAAAGAGGGAAGTTCACCAGTGGTGTGCCACAAGGGTCTGTTTTAGGACCACTGTTATTTAATTTGTAGATTAATGATACTGGGATAGGTTTAACTGACAAAACAGAACCATAATCAATGATATACAACTATTTGTAGATGATGCAAAACGGGAGAATGATGAGGAATAAGGCAATGTTGTAGCCTTAGGGGGAGTTGAATAGACTGTATGAGTGGGAAACAGTATGGAACTGTGAGTTCAATGTTGAAAAGTGTAAAGTTCTGAAATCTGGTAGGCCACAATGGAATACAAAGTAGACACTTGGTGGGAAATTTTGGAGGAAGTTGAGGAGACAAGAGACTTGGAGTGGGGTAGTGGACATCACATCAGATTATGGCAATGATGCAGAGAACCTTAACTTGTAAAAATAATGAGATTCTGGTTCCATTATATAAAGCCTTGATTTGGTTCTCTGGTGATGAGGATATACTAAAAATGATCCAGAGAAGACCAACTAAGGTGATATCTGGTCTTTGGGATGTGGGGGGGGGGGTGATGATGACAGATTGAGGGAATGTCGTTTCCAAAACCTTGTGAATAGAAAGAAGAGGGGGGGGTTTAGGATTAAGACATTTAAGTTGGTAAAGGGTTGTTACCAAGTTAATGTGGAACCTTGGTTCCCTGGTGATGAGGATATACTAAAAAAGATCCAGAGAAGACCAACTAAGTTGATATCTGGTCTTTGGGATGTGGGGGATGATGACAGATTGAGGGAATGCTGTTTCCAAAACCTTGTGAATAGAAAGAAGAGAGGGGGATAGGATTAAGACATTTAAGTTGGTAAAGGGTTGTTACCAAGTTAATGTGGAAGAAATTTTTCATAGAATGGGAGGAGATAGAAAGGGGGACATCCATGGAAGCTGTATAAGTAGGGCATGAGTAGGGGCAGGTTCGTTGTGTGAAGAGTGGAATGCAATGCCTGACACTGAAGTGAACGCAGATACATCAAATGAGTTTAAAGCATGGTTTGATGGGCTTTGTGTGTAACAGTGTATACCTCCCATGATGAGTCTTTTGACTCCATGGAAGTCTGGTGCTAATAATAATAGTTATTATTAGCAGTTTTTAGTCTTCTTCATTTCAGTAACACTAATTGTGTATGGTATTTCTCTAATTCTTCTGTCCATTCTACTTCTTTTCCATTTATACTTTTCACGTTGATGGTACCTACCTACCATTAGTTCTGTTGATGTTGAGTTTGCTCTGTTAACTAATGAAAACAAAAGGAGAATTGTTTAAGGAGATGATGCTCAGCATGAAATTTCATGAGTTATATTTTTTTATGCCAATTCAGAATACAGGTCGTTCAGCTGTCTGAAATTTATAGTGGTCCAACCTCATTCATTCAATATCCAAGTAAATTCTCCTTTTGTGAAGGAATACACCACAAAAGGAGGAGAAATCATGGGAATACAGTAAGGACTTTATTTAAACTTGTTGATTTGAAAAAGCACATAAGGTAGCAAGAGAAAAACTATATAGAACACTAAAAGTGTAAAGCATAAATGGAACCTGATACAAAGAGATATGCATCTTATACATAAGTTGAATATCAGCAGATAGAATTTGAAGGATGTATGGGAGATGGTGTGATATGTAATCAGGTGTTGGTATGGTTGTTCACTATCTCCAGTGGTATTTGTGACAATTTGTGTCCCAATGTTATATGGAACCCATTAATAAGGACAGTGATATTAAACCTGGTATTCACATAGAAATAATTAAGCCTAGTTCTTTATTCTATGCAGATGACAATATTCTTTTAAATAAATCCATTACAAATCTTCAAGGGACTTCATTAATCAAAATGAATCATTGCTGTAAAAAATTTGAGATGAAAATATTATTATTATTATCCAGGCCTCCATGGAGTCAAAAGACTCATCATGGGCGGTCGTTTTTAGGAAACACAAAGTTTATCATACCACTCCTTGAACCCATTGACCGTTCCTGCCATAACCACTCTCTCAGGCAATGCATTCCATGGTTCAACCACCCTCCATGCAAAGAAACCACTCCTCACCCTCTTGCTCACAGCCTCCTTTCGTAACTTCCAGGGATGGGCCCCTTGTATCACTCCTTCCCGCTGTTCGACCAAGTGAAAGAACTTCCCAATGTCTACCCTGTAACTGCTTCTCAACAGTTTAAAAGTCTCGATCATATCACCTGTCCTTCTATCCACCAAATTCTGCAGTCCACATTTCCTCAGTCGATCCTCGTAACTGACATTGTACAGTTCAGAAACCTTCTTAGTTATCTACCTCTGTACTCTTTCCACAGTTACTTTATCCCCTTCAAATCCTGGGGACCAAACCTGAGAACAATAGTCTAAGTGTGGTCTGATCAGGGTCTTATACAACGGAATGATAACTCTTATCTCTACAGGTCATCGTCCTTCTCAGTATCGCAGCAATCCTCTGGGTAACCTTCACCACCTTTCCAATATAGTCCCTGAATTTCAGTTTTTTATCAATCATCACCCCCAGATCTCTTGTCTCCCTTACTTCCTCCGGTATATCTCCTCCAATCGAGTATGCATCCTCCCATCGATGGTTCCCAAACTTCAAGACAAGAGATCTGGGGGTGATGATTGATAAAAAACTGAAATTCAGGGACTATATTGGAAAGGTGGTGAAGGTTACCCAGAGGATTGCTGCGATACTGAGAAGGACGATGACCTGTAGAGATAAACCGATACCCCCATTCATTTGCCCATCTGTCTAGTTTATTCAAATCCTCTTGCATGGCTGCCGCATCTGCACTATTACTGATAACCCTTCCCAGCTTCACATCATCCACGAACAACTGAATATCCCCTTGAAATCCATTGACAATATCATTGCTATAATGGGTGAACAATACAGGTCCCGGTACTGAGCCCTGTGGAACACCACTTGTAACCTTCTGCCTTCTTGATATTTCCCCACCATACACAACTCTCTGATACCTATCAGACAGCCAATCCTGAATCCAGTTGACTAACCCGACATCTAAACCCATGTGCTGCAACCTGAATATCAGCTTATTTTGTGGCACCCTGTCAAAAGTCTTTGCAAAATCTAAAAAAATGGCAGTATATGCCTTTCCCTCATCAACTGCTCTTGTCACTTTATTATAAAAGGCAATCATATTGCTAAAGCAAGAACGCCCCTTAACAAATCCATGTTGATCCTCACAAATAACATTACCCTCATCTGCCCAATGATATATATAGTCCCTCACTAATTTCTCCATGACTTTAACAACTACTGATGACACACAAACTGGCCTATAATTAGACACTTCCAGTCTGCTACCACTCTTGTGCAGTGGCACTATCTTACCTTCCTTCCATTCCTTGGATACCTTTCCCACAGCCAGACTTTTATTGAAGAGCCAGGTGAACAGAGCTGTCAATTCTTTAGCGCATTCTCTCAAAACCCGTGGTGAAATACCATCCAGTCCCACAGCTTTACTGGTATCCATAGTACTCACTATTTGGAGCACACTTTCCTCTTGCACCTCTAAATCCTGAACCTGCCCTATCCCTCTAGTATTAAAACCTTCTTCTCCAGGATGAAATACTCCAATAAAGTGCTCATTGAACAACTCCACTATGTCCTCTGCACCAGTCACTCTATTCCCATTTTTATCCTGCAGTGTCATTCTTCCACAATCATTTTTCCTCCTACTGGCCACATAGCTAAAAAAATTCCCTAGGATTTTCTTTGGATCTTAGTGCCAATCTCTTCTCATATTCCAGTTTTGCCTTCCTCACCATACTGGTTACTTTCCTGGTCTGCCCTTTGCCACTCTCCTTATATCTCTTCCATAATCTCTTTTTCAACTGCAGTTCCTGTTTGTCATCCACTTTACCCCAAATTGTGTCCGCTTCTTCACTCATGGAATACAGCTTACTATTGCTGCTAACAAATATCCTTTCACAATTTCCCAAGCACTAATGATATCCTGGCCTTACAATTCTGCCCTCCATGGAACTGCCCCTAGTTGATACTTAAGACTATTATAATCACCTGCTTTATAATTCCACATACTTTCCCTTTTCTTTGATACACCTGCATGTCTATTCATCTTCCAAGTCAAAACCACATGGTCACTCTCTCCAACTGGTGGGAGAGATGTCATCTCACTTATGCCAGCTCTTCTGATGCTATGACCAAATCCAAAACTCTTGAACCTCTTGTTCTCTCTATTACATGTTGCCTAAGACATTTGTCCCTCAAGAATTCTAGAAATTCCATCCCCTTATTACTACATGCATTTTCCTCTTCCCAACTTATACTGCTGTAGTTAAAATCTCCCATAACAATCATTCTTCTTGCACTTGCCAAATTCAATTGCCTAAACATCTCCTGCTCCCCACCCTCTGTGCTCCCTGGATGCAAAACAAGATGATTAAAACTATGAAAATAGGCAAGAATCAATAGCAATAACTCTATTTTCAATAATGATCTAAAGAAGAGGTCAAACATTTTAGCTATTTAGGCACAATTTTAGTGAAGATGGCAAATTAAATATGAAAATTGATGATATAATAAACAATGGAATATCAACCATAAAAAATAAAATATGAAAATAGAACATGTCAAATTCATTCTCAGTAAACAGATGCAACTATTAAAAGAGATTATTCAGCTATGCAGACACAATATATATTATTACTCAAACATGAGGTCAAGTCAGTGCAACTGTGTCCAGATGAAATGGCTATGAGAAGGGAACTGATGGAGTTGAAAGAGGCATTATGATAGGATGTGATGTTGCAAGCCTATCTGTTTGGTAAATTGTTGACAAATTGGGCGACCCCAGGTAACAAATCAATGATACCATACTGAGAAGGAAGCGGCAAGTGCTTCCTGAAGTGGATGACCAACCACACTCACTGAATGTGACTGTAGAGTTCCATTTTTTTTTTTAATATCTGATTCGTACATGAAAGGCTACATGACCTATAGCACATTACTGCTGTGTGTGAGTAAGAGGAATAGAAGAAAAGAGGAATCTGTTCATATTTTGCTTGAATATATATGAAGAATAATATGTTAAAACTGCCATTCATTGGCCAACACATTCAATGAAGAGGTCCAGTCATCGACTAGAAGAAAAATTTCACAAAATCATTCAGAACCAAGGCTCACAATGTAAGATTGGTAGGACTGCAACCAACATGCGCATCATCTTCAGGTGCAAAGAGCATGCACAGTGGGACATGAAAGCTTGAAAACTTGTATTATGAAGCCACAATTTATGCTACACCCTCTATCGAGCAGATGGACAAGTGCGAGTGTAGCAGATGCCCAGTGAACATCCCTTACCAGAGTGCGTAATCCCAACTATGAAATTTGGAGGTGGCAGTGTGATGGCAATGGTCCAGTTTTTCTGGTTTGGCTTCAGCTCTCTATACATGATGCCACAAACACTGAACTCTGAGAAGTATCTAGGCAATGCAATACTTCCTACTATAGAACTGACCTTTTTTTTTTTTTTTCAGCAAGACAATACACTGTGTCATAAGGCTGTTGCTGTAAGTACGTGGTTTGTGAACATGAATGTCACCACAGAGTCCTGATCTCAACCTTGTTGAACATCTGCGGGATGAACTGGAGCATCAGATCATTCTTCCTAGGCATGTAATGCCTACAAGAAGAATGGTCCAAAGTTCCTATTGATCATTATTGTATGCTTATGCCCCATAAGATTGCTGTAGTCATCACAATGAAAGAATATCCTACATCTTATTAAGGTGGTTACTGACTGTTTGTTCCTTACACTATAGTGTCTACTGACTTCTTTCCAAACAGTGTACTTCTTTAAGATTCTTGAAACAAGTCCAGAAATGCCAGAGATATAAGGAATTGGAAATCTCTGTACTATTTTTTGAAGCCGGTGAATTTGAATTTTGAAGAAACCATTTTTTTATATATTCTGAATGTTATGAATTTATAGCTGGAAGTTCTGAGGGTTGGAATAAACAACATACATGCAGTTTAGTAGTTTCTTTATGATGCCTGTCTTCTGAGAAGGATGATGAGCTGAATTATGTAGTGTGTATTGCCAGTGAAGGTTGGTTAACACTACATGGAAGTAATAAGTTCACCAGAAGGAGAATGGTAAAGCAAAACAAACATCCAAATAGACCAGACTACCTCATTTTTCAACTTCCACAGTGAACTTTTTATGACTATTTATATCTCTGCGGCAGATTGCAACAATTATATCATCAACATATCGTACCCTGAAGGATGGCTGAGGTTTTATTCAAGAGAATAAAGTTTCCTCAAAATGTTCCTTCAAAATTTCTACCAACTGGTAGAAAATGGCCAATGTAAGAAAGAGAGAGTGGACTACCCTCTGGAGTTCCTTCTTTTGGAAGGAATTTATTTCTGGAACTGAAGTAGCCAGATTGAATTATGAAGCCAAACAATTTTACTATGTCAGAATGAAAGAACTTTTGATATCAGCTGAAAAGAAGCACCAAGGAGAACATTGGTAAATAATGATTCCATATCTAAAGTGACCACAATATTAGTAGCTTGAAGGGAATTACTATTGATTTTTGTCAAAACATCTGATGAATGAATGAGAATTTTCAACATGTGAACTTAATAGTGTGATTAAAAATTTGGATATACAATAAATTGGAGAATCCATGCAGAGTATAAAAGAGAAGGGCAAAGGAGAATGCTATCTTTATGGATCTTAGATAATCTGTAAAAATGTAGAGTCTGAGCAAAGCGCAACTTTATTTATTTTTTTAATTTTTTCTTATCGTACCTCTGTAGCAATTCGAAGAATGACAGTATACTGTGCCCTTTGATTGGAAAAGGCCTAAGTTTGATTCTCTTTGTTATCAGAGGAATCTGTACATGGGCTTTTTCATTTGAAAGTGAGTTAGCTGATCTCATTTGGAGGTAGCAAGGATTTTTTTTCTTGGAAACAAGTTTTTCATCCTGCATACAAGCAAATTGGCCTTCAGAAAGCATGCAATTTACAAAAAAAAAACTGTCAGTGGTGATGATGGACAGTAGATGGTGTTGATGTTGAAAGTTTATTTTTCACTTGGTTAGACTATAGTAAATTTAGTTTAATCCTTTATCCAAGTGTGAGCAAACAAAGATTGCACCTGAAAGTATCTTCAGGACTGGGAAAAGGTAGTACAAACTTTCAACATCTTTCTCTAAATCGTAATTTAATAAAAAGGTGGCACACCTTTTGGCAACTCCTATAGGTAAAGATGACCTCACTATTGCTTCTGCCTGGTATCTCCACGTCTGGGCCTGGCTCCCACTGAAGAGACCTCAATAAAGGTCGAAACTAGTCTGGGTAGTGGCCCTTCCGTTAATGCATAACATTATAAATATCCACAAGGAGATGTGTTTTGCATTATGGGAGATACTGAGATAGGAGTGATGGGAGCTTGGTCCACCTTTGCTACAAGTTGCCCGGTGTTGTACTACCTTACCCCAATCCTGAAGATACTTTCAGGCACAAACTTTGTTTGCTCACACTTGGATAAAGGATTAAACTAAATTTATTATTAAGATGGTGTTGATGGTAGTTGTGTGTAGTAGAAGAATTAAGTAGTAGGGATAGACGGTATGATGATGATGTGCGTGTAGCGGGGCAGAGTAGAGCACTCTCCCGTGACGAGTCCTTGTTGGACTACTCTTGGAGATGTCACATAGTAAAAATAATAATCTTTTTGTACAGACGTGACTTCCTCAAGTGGACAGTTCAATTTGTTTATTGGCTGTTAGTAGGATTATGGCTAATTTCTTGATATGCATATCTATCTCTCAGAAGAAGTGTTATTTATCTATGGTAATCAGAATTCATGAGTTGCTCTTCTGTTGTTGACCTTTGTGATGGTGAGATGGTTGTTCCTTCATAAGGATTGTAAAGCTTTGATTTCAGATAACAAAATGTTGGAGGGCAGAAGTTTTTCTTTGAGTAAGTTAATGTGACTTTTAGATGTCATTTGTTAGCATCATCACTTGAAAAAAGAGAAAACTTATGTTTTATGTTGTGTTGTGAAGAAAATTAAGTTAAGGAATTTTTTTAGGACTCACTGCAAAATAATTTATTTTTGAAAGGAATTGAATTTCAGTGTCTGTTAATAGTTGCTACTTTGTGACTAAAAAGTCAAATTTTCTTTCAAGACACTGCTTATGTTTATAGGAGAGTCGGAACAAATATTTAGCATATGTAAAACCATATTCAAGAAAAAAAGATCTAGTTTAGAAGCAATGGATTCCAGCAATGCGCTGGATGTTTGCAGCAAGATCATGTTTCTCTGCTTATAATTTGTTATATTCTAAGAAAAGGCTGGTATTACAAGAGATATGAGCAGAATGCAATTTGTTTAATATGGTGAAATTAGTGGTTATTTTTGTAGTCACAGCAATATTCAAAAATGATATTCAAGCTTGCAACTTACTTTGTTTGATCAAGAGTTTGCCTAATATGCCAGTCTTCTTGGTCAATTTTTTCCTTTCCAGGATGAGTAAATGTGTTTTTAGATGTGCTTCATCATACTAATAAATATTTTTAACAAACAGACACATGAAACATTAAATAGAACTTTATTTATGGGGGAGAGAGAGAGAGAGAGCATTCTGGCAGTTCTTGATTTTTCTTCTCAAAGTGGAAACTTGGTTCAGAGGTTTGCTGACTGTTCTAATTTTGTATTATTTTTGAGGATTTTAGCCAAGTTTTTTTTGACTGTATTTGTTTTTTATGAATAATTAAAGTAAGCCCAATGTTTCCAAATGCAGTGTAGGCCCTGAGATTGAAATCTGCTCTGCCCAGGAGGCTAAAGTTTTGAAAATTTGAAGTTTCTGTGCTGGATGGTGATCCTACTCAGAAACTTCGTGCAGATTACCATAACATTTTATGAGATGCTTCCAATGCCATCAAATTCCTGATATATGAAAAAAAAGTTACAGAAATACTAATTTCTGATCAATAATTTTCCTCCAAATTAATTTGTTATCTGTCAAGATTTCAATATTATCAGATTTTATATTTCTGTATTTTAAGGCACTTTTTACTGTATCAATCCATATGCATCTTGGTCTTCCTCTGGATCTTTTCCCTGCCAACCTGGAAAAGAATACCTGTTTTGTTAATTTTTCCTGTACCATTCTGTTTAAGTCACCAGTCACCATACCATCTGAGATTATCTCTACTAACACATTCCTGAATGCTATCAATAGCAAGTTATTTCCTAATATCCTCATTTATAACATGATACTACCAATGCCATCTGTTCACTGAATTAATCTTTCTTTGAACTCTCATATCAAAAGTCTCCAGTCTTTGATCAAGTGTTTTATTTCTAACCCAGCTCTCAGATCCATAAGTTAAAACTGGTTCGAACACTGTCTTGTATATAGCTAATTAAGTGTTTTGACTAATTTTTCTCTTATTCCATATAAATTTATTCAGCTGACTTCTTATCATACCAGCTTTCCTAATTCTGTTGTCTATTTCTGTATTTAATCTACCATCCTTACTAAAAATTGTTACTAAATAGCTGAAATGTTTTACTTGTTCTATTAGTTCACCATTCATGATACAGTTGATGTTTTCAATTTTCCTGTCTATTCTCATTGTCTTTTTCTTGATGATTTTCATAAATTTATTATAACAATTATTCAATTTGGTCAGGTAATTTTGCAGACCTGTACTGGATTTAAGCAGAAGTATAATATCATCTGCATAAAGAAAGGAGCTAAGATTAACATTGCCAATTTTGATAGTGAGTAAGAGTGTGGTTAGCAGGGGTGTTAGAGCTGGGTTCTTTACTTTTAGAGTGGTAAATGAGTGGAATAAATTGCCAGAGTCTGTTGTGGGTGCTATGATGGTGAGTGAGTGAGTTCAAGGCAAGGTATGATAGATACTGTGAGAATGTCGTATAGTTGTGTGGACATGATGTTTAGGGCAAAGATGAGTCTAAGGACTTCCTGGAGTCACCCGTAACAATAGTAATAGTAATAATAATAGTAATACCAATTTCCTTCATAATGTGATCCATATAGATAATGAATAACAGTGGAGATAATGTACACTCTTGTTGCACACCTGATTTTACCTTAAACCATCTTCCTGTACTTCAAGTATAACTGCTGACTTACAGTTTAAATAGAGACTATGTATTGCTTGATATAAAGTCCCATTTACATCATATAACTAGCATTTTGAAAACTTTCCTCTTGGTACTTTGTCATGTGCCTTTTCTAGATCAACAAAACTTAAATACAGATCCTCATTATATTCCCAAGATTTCTCAACTTAAAGTGAAAATCTGATCCTGACAACCTGAATCCAGCATGTTGTTCACTATGCTTCACTTCCACAATTTTTCGTACCTGTTTCTCACGTATATTTGCATAAATCTTACCAGAAACACTCAGTAGGGAAATACCTCTGTAATTCTCACATTCAGTTTTTATTTCCTTTTTTTATAGATGGGTACTATGAGAGCTCTGCTCCAATCACCTGGAATTAGACCCTCTGACCAGACTTTTTGAATTATGCAAATACAGTCATAAAACTTTTACACCACCATATTTGAGCATTTCTGGTTGAAATGCTCAAATATGGAGGTGTAAAAGTTTTACATATTCAGGAATACATATCCATACTTAAAGTAGAAAAGTCATCTACTCCAGCTGCCTTTCTGCATTTCAGGTTTTTAATGAATTTTCTACTTCGAGTATGGATATGTATTCCTGACTGCATTCCTGTTGGGAGTTTCCTTCCATCATGCTGACACTTCTTGTTTCATTTAGCAGTCTTTCAAAGTAATTACTCCAGACATCTAGAATATCTTTATCTACAGTTTTCATGTAATCTTTATCATATTTGATTCCTTTTACAGTACTATTTCCTCCATTTTTGAGCTTTTTCGAAAGCCTCCAGAATATTTTCCCACCTTCTAATATTTATTTTCTATGTTCTTACCAAAGTCTTCCCATGACTTTTGTTTAGCTAGTTTTACACAATGCATTGTTATCTTACATTTTTCTGTGTATTCTCTGAGAGCACAAGCTGACTTACTTGCCAGAACTTTCAATATGCTTTCTTCTTTTCCTTCACTCACTCTTTAACTTCCTGAGTCCACCATGGAGTTTTGATTTTTCTATCCTTACAGAAAACTTCACCTCTGGCTGAATCAATGTTTTCTTCAGGATTTGCCACTGAATCACCAAGGTTTAGCTTTTGTTTTCTAATTCTTTCATTTTTTCTTCAATGTTTGCATATTTCAGTCTACAGTTCACCTCTGAAAGCTACTCAACCTTGAGTGATCACTTCCTATTTCAAATACTCTGTATACACCTGTGTCCTGAACCAGTGGGAAAATTGCTATTAATTATAACACAGTCAATGAGAATTTTCTTATTTCTTGCATCATCTATGTGAATTTGTGCACATTTTTTATGTTGGAACATGGTGTTAGTAATAACTAATCCATGTCCTGAACAGAAATCCAGCAGGCATTTACCATTATTATTATTAGCTTTGCATTTTCTCCAAATTTTACCAAAATATTTCTATATGTCTGGTAATCATTTCCTGCTCTGCTGTTAAGATTTCCAACAAGGACCTTTTCCTTTTTCATTGAGCCAGCTGCCTTCTCTAATGAAAAAATTCCTCCATTTGTTCCTTGACAGAACCTTCTGGGATCATAAGCACAAATAAGTCTCACTGTCCTGTTCCCCATCCTGATATATGCCCACATTTTTACCAAAATATTTCTATATGTCTGGTAATCATTTCCTGCTCTGCTGTTAAGATTTCCAACAAGGACCTTTTCCTTTTTCATTGAGCCAGCTGCCTTCTCTAATGAAAAAATTCCTCCATTTGTTTCTTGACAGAACCTTCTGGGATCATAAGCACAAATAAGTCTCACTGTCCTGTTCCCCATTCTGATATATGCCCACATCACTCTACTTGATAATGCCTGCCATTCAAGAAGATCATCCCCATATTTAGTTTTGAATACAATTATACAGCTTGTGTGGTGACCAGTCATATCAGGACTTTTGTGAGAAAAAGTTATATGTGGAAGACATTATTAAAGACGGTTCGCAATGTTACGGAGAGCGGGGAATATTTTAAAGGAGCTCTAGTGTATCACCTCCTGGAACATTGGCAAAAAAAAACAACACATCAATACTGACTAAGTGATCATTCTCCTTCAATTTGAAGGTTCAGTAAAGTCGTTGTAAAATGTGTAGTTTTTCTTTTTTTTTTTAATGCATGTAACACTGTCTTACCAATATGCCTGTTAAGTTAGTAGGGACAATTTCATGTCACACAATAATAGGCTGCAGTAGGGATCTAGATTTGTGGACCTTAGGTAGCCCATAGCTTTGTCAAGCGGAAACTGGACAGTTCCTACTGGCAACATGTAATATTATCCAACAGACTTGTACATTTTTTTTTATATTAATAACGTAGAGTCTTTCACTACTACTGCTGGAAGAATATATGATGACATATCTGGTATTTATTTTAATTTATTATACATAATATTACCATAGCATTTTCTTTATTTGCCTTCACTGTTTATGTTTAATTTTAGATTTCTCGAGATTTTTTTCCCATTAGAAATAGTGCTTTCTTGGAGAGCGTGAGTCCCCCCTGCCAGCACTGTAGAGTTCTAAACTTATGACAACATCTACTTCATCTTGTGGTAATCTTTTGATAGCTAATTCAAAGTTTCCTATAATCTCAGTGCCTGGGATTTTTTCCAGGGAAAATGCAAAATTTTACTTAAAATTTTGGTTTCATTGTCTGAAAGTGTGTGAAGTTGTATGAGATTTTGAACAAAGTTATCAATTTCCAGAGAAAAATCAAAGACCAACAGGATCTTCTCTTCTCTAGGTTGCCCATACTGAATATAAAGTATATTCAGTATGGACCTAAAAGAGTACTAGCACATGCTCTGGATAAAAGCCATGCTAATATGCAGTCTCAATTCAAATTACAGAGATTGTTCCAAGATGTGGTCGAAGTTCTATAGAACTTGGTTAAATGCAATAGAACTGATGGTCTAATCCTACACAAATTTTAGTACACTGCCCTATTCCCCCCCCCCCCAGCAGTATCACAAAAGATCACTATGAAGAACAGTGATCTTTTGTGATAAATAAATGCAAATGACCTCCTAGATGAGTCTGTGACTCCATGGGGTCTTGGGATGATGATGATAATAATAACAATAATGACGATGATGACTGTCTTTGTTCTTGAGATTTCATTCTCAGTCTTCACGGAGTGTCTTTAAAGTGCCTTTGATAATACTAACTTGAGCTGACCAAACACTAGCATGCAAGTAATTATTTTAGTTACTAAATTATTTTCATTCCAATTCCACATTGTTTTGTTCCAGAAACTTTAACATGAATCATTTCAGCAGCTGAAATGATTATGGAAATACAAACGCCTTTATCGATATTCCTTCTTTTCCACATATCGACTAATTTTTGTAAACTAAAAATTTCAATCTACTGACAATGGGGTTTTCCATATACTTGCCACCATCTTGGTAACCGCATCTGGATCTGCTCCAGCTCATCCCCAGAAATCCAACTGACAGATCTGTGTCTAGATGGAGCTGTATTAATGTCTTTTAATAAGACAAAATAATCTAATCTCATCTCCATTTGTCAGTGTATATTCTCACTCCCTGTCCACCAGCATCTCCAAATCCATACCCTCGTCAATTTCCTGCAGTCCAATTCTATCGCTGCAGTACTACTCAACAGCATGGATTTTGGAAAGAAAATAATATTTTCTTCCCCAAATATATAACCTTATTTCAATATACTTTGTCACACATTAAAATGATGGCGATTTTCCTTCACTCATACTGTCAGTATACTTCTACAACTTTCTACACTATTTCTATAACTCTTCTACTTCACCTTCATTAACTATTGTTCTACAAAGTTTGGATTTTTTGCAAACAACTGAACAATTCCCTCAGATCATTTCCTATATCATTAATGTACAAATAAAAAAACAGCAACCTGAGTACAGAAGACCTGTGGCATATCAATAGTTCTCACCTTCTCCATATACTACTCCTTGATGTGTATGTTTTAGCCATTCTCTTGTTTATATCACCAACTTCACATACATCCTCATTTTCTCAATGTTAACAGAGATGTTGCCAAATGTCTTTGAAAAATCCCAGTATTATGATGCAGCCATTCTCTTAATCCAACTCATAATAAATTTAGTTTAATCCTTTATCCAAGTGTGAGCAAACAAAGTTTGCGCCTGAAAGTATCTTCAGAACTGGGGTAAGGTGGAACAACACCAGGCAACTCGTTGCAAAGGTGGAGCAAGCTAACATCACTCCTATCTCAGTATCTCCCATAATGCAAAACACATCTCCTTGTGGACATGTATAATGTTATGTATTAAGAGAAGGGCTACTGCCCAGACTAGTTTCGACCTTTATTGAGGTCTCTTCAGTGGGAGCCAGGCCCAAGTGGAGATACCAGACAGAAGCATTAGCAAGGTCATCTCTACCTATATGCCTCTACCTGGCTCCCACTAAAGAGACCTCAATAAAGATCGAAACTAGTCTGGGTAGTAGCCCTTCCCTTAATACATAACATTATATATGTCCACAAGGAGATGTGTTTTGCATTATGGGAGATACTGAGATAGGAGTGATGTTAGCTTGCTCCACCTTTGCAACGAGTTGCCCGGTGTTGTACCACCTTACCCTAGTCCTCAAGATACCTTCAGGTGCAAACTTTGTTTGCTCACACTTGGATAAAGGATTAAACTAAATTTATTATAGTCTACCCAAGTGAAAAATAAACTTTCAACTCAATAATCTAACTCAGTCACTTATTATAAAACGCAAGTAAACTGCTGAGGAATAACCTGCCCTATGCAAAACAAACCAAATACCATTCTCTCCCCCCCCCCACACACACACAATACAGTATCATATTCTTATCCCCTTTGCTGAATTTTGACTTTAACTTTCCCCAATACTTTGAGATGAACTCGTCTATAATCTGCTATCTGTCTCATCTTGAAGCCTCCTTTATGCAATAGAACTAATTTTTGCATCCTTTAACTTCCTTAGGTCTTGAGCAAAGTTGAGATTTAAACAGTCTGGTCAGAAGTGCCAGCAGTTCTCTGAATTCTTGTAATATGTGAGCTCGCATTCCATGTAACCTTTACACCCTGCCACATTAAACTGACAACCATTTTCTTTCTTTCATCCATACTGTCACAGTCTATTTCAAGTTTTGCAACCTTATCAAACAACTGAATGATTCCCCTTTGATCATTTCCTAACTGGCTGGTTAGTAGAGTGGTTATCCTATCTGCTTTCCAAACAACAGGTTGCAGATTCAAATGTCACCATGAGAATGGATATTTGTGATTGTCTTACAGTGGGAGATGAATTTCACTGCCCGGTGTAACCTATTCTCCAAGACTACCCTGAATTAGTGTCCCAGCAAAAGAACCCACAGGATTTGCAATACAGGGAGGCCAATGAGAGAAGTAGCCCAAAAATTTAGAGGATAGGCAATAAAAACTTTTTTGCATAAATGTTACTCTAATCAATTGACTTTCATATCTGTATATTTCACATCTTCACATTCCATGAAAGAAATTGAATCTTTTGTAAATAAAGGAACAACACTACATATGGGCTTGTTTGCACTTTGTACATGAAAAAAAAGTTATGTTTATTAAGTTTAACAGTTACATTAATTTAAAATTTTTCAAATTCTAACATCTCATCTAAGGCAGCAATCCTTTCTAGTTAAAAATTAAGGGTTTTGACCTTAAGGATCCCATTTTATAAATACGACTGGTTTAGGTTTTAAAGAATTTTCATTTAATAAAATTTCAGTGTGATAACATTCATTATAATTTGTATATGTATTGCTGCTTAAATCGCTATGGATTCTGCTGCAGTAAACTTCAAGGAAATATTCATTACACACACAAAAAAATAATAAATAAATTAATTAATTAAATATAGAGAGATAGATAACGAATCTTTTCAGCTTCCAGTTCTCAAGACCTCAAAATTAAAATGCAGCTCTGCCTCTTCTTCCTCCAAAAAAAGTCTCCAAGCCCTTATTAGTCAATATAATTATTTATCCAAACTGTTCCAGAACTGCTGAAAAATAACATGCATTTTCAACACTGCTTTTTATCCCGAACTCCTCTAAAGAGTACAGAGGGATAGAATATCTGTTATTCTTTGAGACAATGTTAGTAACACTACAAATGAATAAATTCGATGTTATGTTTTTCAATATAACATGTCAGAAATTACCTGTCGTTGATCATCTGTCAAGCCATAAAGATGATCATTGATTGCATAATGACTACATTGTCTTGATATTACACCACTGGTCCTAAACAAAGATTGACTTAAATGAAACCGAAGAAGCGATACACTTCTCATCGAAGCCATCTCTTCCTATTATAAAAAGATACTTCTATTTCTCAATGAAACCAAGGTCATATATCAGAATGTTGCGAAAATATTTGTAACAAATATTTATAAAAAATATACATAGAAAAATATTTATAACAGATGAAATGTGGTCCTGAGAATGTTAATTAATGCGAGTTATAAGTGGTAATTTCTGTACGGTTGTGTTATCTCTTACAAATGAGCATGTTGACAGCATAGCTATCATAAAAGCCACTCGACTACGTCACCAGGAATTTCGCAAAACGCACCCAAAAGCACATATACAGCTGTACATTAACCGCATTACATACTAAACTTCAATTATTGACTAAAGACATATAGATGGCGTACAACCTGCTTTACAGCTTCATAAAAAGTCTAGTGATTTATTACTGAAATAGAGAGCCTAAGGGCTTTCTATTTCAGTAAGTTCTGCAGAGTAAGTTTATGATTATTATTATGTACACAATTAACACACAGTCAAAATAAGATATCAATGAAAGAAAAGTTTGACTGGTAATACAGAGCAATTCAGATTCTACCCAAGAATCTAAGAAGATATAGTCTGTTAGATAGCGTCGTAAAACATGGACAGTTCCAATGGATATTATGGGTAGTGTTGTGCTGTGTTGTGCTAGACCAAACTTCTGAGGTTTGTTGTAATCAATATAATATTGATGTTCTTTAATTCTTTTTTCCACAGAACGGCCAGTTTGTCCAAAATAAGAAACATCGCATTCACAAGATAAGAAACATCGCATTTAATTTTGTAAACGCCAGCCAAAGACAGAAATGACAGTTTATCTTTTGTAGAAGGCAATAAGGAAGAAATTTTGTTGATAGGAATATAAGTGGGAATCAATTGGTACTGTTTTAAAATTCTACCTATAGGTTCTGAGATTCCTGGAATGTAGGGGATTGGAACTCTGCAAACTGTTGAAGAAACCTTAGGTATTGGAACATAAGATTCAGTTATCTGTTGGATTTGATTAGGGTGGTAATTATTAGATACCATTAACTTTTTAATGATGGAAAGTTCTTGTTGTAAGATTTCTGGATAAGAGCAAACTTTATGTGCCCTATTAATTAGAGATTTAAGAATGCCAAATTTTTGAGATGTATGGTGAGCAGACTTTTTATGAATGTATCTGCCAGCAAATGTGGGTTTTCGAAAGACGCTTGTAGATAAGGTACCAGAAGTTCGAGTAAGCAGGATGTCCAAAAATGATAAAGTACCAGAATTTTCCTTTTCCATGGTGAATTGGATACGAGGATGAAGGCTATTTATCTGTTGTAGAAAGGTGGAAAGCTCATCTTCAGTATGTGACCAAATGGCAAAAACATCATCGACATAACGATACCAAAGAAATGGTTAAGGGTGAATGGATGAAAAACATAGTCTCTTCGAATTGTTTCAAAAAACAGTTAGCCAAAGGTGGAGACAAAGGGCTACCTATGGCAGTACCTTCAACTTGTTTGTAGAACTTGTTTTTCCAACTAAAATAACTTGAATGGATAACAAATTCGAAATTTTTGCGATATCTGGAGGGTAATCTTCATATAATAAATTCACTGTGTCAGCTAATGGGATATTAGTAAACAGAGATACAATGTCAAAACTGACTAACAACTCAGACTCTTTGATTTTTAAATCCTTGATTTAAAAATGGGTAGTCCTTTGTCTAACCATTGTCTAACCTAACCTAACCTTTCTACAACAGATAAATAGCCTTCATCCTCGTATCCAATTCACCATGGAAAAGGAAAATTCTGGTGCTTTATCATTTTTGGACATCCTGCTTACTTGAACTTCTCTGGTACCTTATCTACAAGCGTCTTTCGAAAACTCACATTTACTGGCAGATACATTCATAAAAGGTCTGCTGATCATACACCTCAAAAATTTGGCATTCTTAAATCTCTAATTAATAGGGCACATAAAGTTTGCTCTTATCCAGAAATCATACAATAGCTTTCCATCATTAAAAAGTTAATGGTATCTAATAATTACCACCCTAATCAAATCCAACTGATAATTGAATCTTATGTTCCAATACCTAAGGTTTCTTCAACAGTTCGCAGAGTTCCAATCCCCTACATTCCAGGAATCTCAGAACCTATAGGTAGAATTTTAAAACAGTACCAATTGATTCCCACTTATATTCCTATCAACAAAATTTCTTCCTTATTGCCTTCTACAAAAGATAAACTGTCATTTCTGTCTTTGGCTGGCGTTTACAAAATTAAATGCGATGTTTCTTATCTTGTGAATGCGATGTTTCTTATTTTGGACAAACTGGCCGTTCTGTGGAAAAAAGAATTAAAGAACACCAATATTATATTGATTACAACAAACCTCAGAAGTTTGGTCTAGCACAACACAGCAAAACACTACCCATAATATCCAGTGGGATAAAGCTATTCTCCTTCATGGATGCAGGTTCAAATATGAACGCCTCTTTAAAGAAAGTTGTGAAGCTTTTTTACACCGACCGAATTTAAATCGAAATGATTGCCTCTCTCTCTCTCGAAGATCTGGGAGACTTTTATTTTATGTAATCATTAAAAATCTAATTATCTTAAATATTAATTATTTATTAATTTCTTTCATTTCCTAGCTCGCGACAACATTGTATTTTAATAGGTGATCCACCAAATATTCGTTACTTGTATTCTATTCTATTCTTATCTGTTTGTAATACTGAAGATGTACTATTATTTTTAGTACAAAATATCTACCTTATTTATTAATTAAAGTTATTACTGTGGACTTACGTGTTATTTTTAATAATTATACTATGCCACAGGTCCCTCTAAAAATAATCCTCCTTATAAGGAATATGCAAGGCAGTTTGAGTCCTATTTAACTTTAGGAGACTGAATGGGCAGTTCAATCTATACTGGTAGCCAATCAGAGACAGCTGGCTGAAGATTATCATTCATTTAAGCGGCATCCAGTGAAGAGATTGCAAACAAGTGCTGCCATCATCTCGTCCCAATCTTAACAAGATATATTATTGTCTGAAATGGTAAGTTCTAGGGTCGATTTTCTTGAGTTTACTAAACGGGAAACCAAGTTTCTGGAAGAAAAAACCGCTAGCCCATGCCAGAGAGAGAGAGTTCGAAGAAAGGCATAGAAAGAGTTCTTCTGGTCATAGACCAGAATTGAACCTAGGTCTTTTTTCGAGTGGCCTAGCGCCAAAGAAACAAATGTCACTTCCACAGAGCTACACAGGTCTTCTATATTATATTATATTATATTATTGATAGTATAATATTGGTTGCTGCTATAATTAGTGATAGACATGGGCCATCTATCTCTGATTGGCTACCTGTGGAGATTGAACTGCCCACTCAGTCTCCAAAAGCTAGATAGGGTATAAAGGCCTCGCCTACTCCCTATAAGGGAATAAAAGGCATTACGTGATTTTTTATAATATAGAAGTGATGTCTAGGAAGACTTGGTTTCTTGTCTAGTCGGCGACTAGAGGAAATTTTTCTAAGCCTTTTTTCGACCGGGTTCCCGAGTTAGTCGATCTCTGGTACGGGCAAGCGGGTTTTTCGTTCCGTAAACTCAAGATAATTGACCATAGAACCCACATTATTTCAGATATTAAATACGAGTGTTAGGGTTAGGGACCACGAGATTGCGGCACCTGTAGAGTCGTCTCTCTTCGCTACGTGTTGCTTAATTAGTGATAGCCTTGGGCCAGCTATCTCTGATTGGGTACCAGTGGAGATTGAACTGCCCACTCGGTCCCCAAAAAGTTAGATAGGACTAAAAACGGCCTCGCCTACTTCCTGTATATACGGGAATAAAAAGGCGTTAGCTGATTTTTTTTTGTTTATGTGATTCAAGTTTATATATGAGAGAGAGAGACCATTAGCACATTCAAAACATAAATCACAATGAGTCAATTATACGTATATTAATACGCAACTTTCTACAATTGTTCCTTTCTTCGCTAATAGTGTAGGTGCTTTTCTGTACTGACTGGTTTTGTTTATAGGTGCTAGTTTAGTTGTGTGAGATTATTTGATATGTAGCTCTAAATATTTTGTAGTTTTGATCGAAGTAATATTTTAACATAGTTGCATAATGGCGTGACATAAGTGTTCCTTAAAGTAAACCAGTAATGATATTATTAATTGGAATTGACTGAAACAACCAAGTGTATGAAGTCAGTCTCGTAGTATGTTTGTCACATAGCATGTTCTTCCACCTGGTTTGCCTTTTTTTGCAATTGAAGAACCGAGTTTCAGGAAGGAAAAAAACTGCTACCCCCACAAGCCTTATTAGATCACCCTCAAGTGAGAAATACTTATAGAGGTTCTTCGAGTTCTTGACAGCATTCGAACCCAGATTTTACTAGCTAAAGCACATCACAGATACCTACTGAATAGTAAAGCACCTCTGAAGACTAATGTGTGAAATATAAAAGCAAGAGCCACATGTGAAAAGGACTCAATATATTCATGGGAATTCCACTAACCTTTCTCGCAAAATAGAGATAACTTCTTTCCCAACTACGTCATCCTGGATTTTTCAGCCTTGAACCAGAATCTGCGCTTACATATTATGACAGAATACTTTACTTAACGAGAAAAAAAAAATTAAAACGCCTCATTCTTATGAAGTATTTTAGGCCTGTGAAAATAGTGTCTGCATCCATAGCACTAGGCAGCCCAAAGAAAGACCGTTATAAGTTCGATTCTAATCGCCAACTACAGAAACTTCGTAAGCATTTCTTCAATCAGTTCTAGAGTTATTCTATCTCTAGTACGGGCAAGTAGGGTTTCCCCCTCCTAGAAACTCAAGTTTTTTATTACCGTAAATCAAGAAAATCTATTGCTGAACCCACACTATTTCCAACAATAAACACCAGGACATCACAAGATGAAGAATGAGGCAATTCTTGGTGCTATTGAAAGAAAGCACAACAAACGAATGCAATCAAAGTGAAGATCGAAAAGAACCATAACGAATAGCAAGTGACAACTGTGCAGAGATAACGAAGAGACAGTGGACAATCTAATTATGTCTTGCTCAAGATTGCTCATATAGCCTATAAACAAAGGCATGATCAGGATGCAAAGCTGTGTTCTGAAGCTGGGGTAGAAAATATGATTTCTAAACTTAAAAAAGCTTTTGGGAACACACAATTGAATAAAGTATTGAAAATGAAAATATTATGGGACTTTAAAATTCAGCCAGATACACATCTAGAACGTAATATACCAGACACCACTGTGGTTGAACAACAACGGGTGGTTTAGTGAAAGAAGAAAATCGCATGAAAAGTTGACCGATATAAGGGCAGCAACTGTCGTAAGATCGCTAGGAGCAATGTGTGTTTTTCTTCAACTCAATCGTGGGTTGGTTAGGGAATTATTATTAAAGAGATGGTTTTCCGCTGCTTTCTATGTCAAACAATACTCTATGTCTGTAGATATGTCACTGGGCCGGTTTGTCCGTTTGATATTATAGACGGATTCGAACCCAGGTTTTCCAACCAAAAGGCTCTGTCAAAACCTACTAAGATATGGCGGTTCACTAGGAGCAATACCAAGTGTATTTATGAAACAGTGGAAAAGCTGAACCTCCCAGATATAACACCATCTTCTCTCTCTTTAGAAAATGGCAGTATTGGTGACATATCACATTATACGACGATATCATCGATTTGATTACGCTGTTACATGTTTCTGGTTACTCTTTTACTGTGAACTCTGTCAAATCAAATCATCTGCTTGGTAAGATTTTAATTTTAATTTCATTTCTTTAAAATTAATTTTTACAATACAGCTAAACTGACAAAAGAATTCCAACCGTTATACTTACTTTTACTTCTTTCATAATAATAATAATAATAATAATAATAATAATAATATTATTATTATTATTATTATTATTATTATATAAATCCAAGCTAAAACAGCTCCTCTTAGACGCAAATGCTCTTAGATGCAAAGGAAAGAAATCAGCTCCTATACAGCACAGCCTATATCATTAGAGTGAAGCTTGGTTGCAAACCGCAAGAGCCGAGGATGAAACAATCTGCACCATGGAAAATCCGGTTGGAAAGAAAAGTCAAACTTCGAGCTGATCTGAGCAACTTAAGAGTTTTAAAGAAGGATGACTTAAAAATTAATAACATCGAAAACAAACTGATTAACACATATAATTTGCCAACAAAACAATTGCTGAAGTTACTGAAGAGATAAAAGAAAGAATTATAGCGACTGCACAGAAAATTAAAAGATATGAAGCAAGAATAAACCAATATGTACAAAATGTGCAATTTCGACAGAACCAACGTCAATTCTTTCAGTCTCTCCAGAGAAATACAAATGCAAAACAATCACTCACCACAAAAAGAAGAAACACTCAAATTTTGGAAGTCAATCCGGGATAATTTTATTGAACATAATAAAGATGCCTCATGAATTAAGGAAATAAAATCAGAAATGAAACAAAAACAAATGCAAAATGTCATTTTCACTAAAGAATGGTAAGTGTACAAGCTAGAAAATTAAAAAACTGGAATGCACCTGGCAAAGACGAACTACATGGATTTTGGTTAAAGCATATAACCAGTCTACATGATCGAATGGCAGAACAATTTAATTACCCATATTTGTTGCAGTCAGGCTCAGTGGAAGACTGGATAATATCTGGGCGCGCGTTTTTCTTCAAGAAAGATAAGGATAAGGGTTCGGCCCAAGTAACTATTGTCTAATATCATGCCTACCAACTATGCTTAAGCTGTTCACTGCAATCATAGCAAATTCCATATAGAACAACTTATCAGATAATCAGTTATCCGATTGAACAAAAAGGCAATTTTCAAAAATTTAGAGGAACAAAGGACCAGATCTTATTAATAAAATGATTCCCCAGAATTCAAAACGACGAAATTCTAACTTAAACATGGCATGAGTAGACTATAAGAAAGCATTCGATTCCCTCCCACACTGCTGGATCCTAAAATCACTACAAATATTGGAATTAGCAAAAACATATCTTAGTTTCTAGCAGCTGCTATGAAATCATGGAAAACAATTTTAATAATCAATAATGAACGATTCGGAGATATTAGCATTAAACGTGGAATTTTCCAGGATGATTCCTTGTCACCATTGCTCTTCAAAATTTTTTTGATAACTTTGTCTATGATTCTGAAGAAAACAAAACTTGGATATGAAATTCCTAAATATAATATTAAAATTTCCTGTTATATATGGATGACTTGAAGTTATATGGAAAATCGGCCCAGCAAATAGACTCTTTACTGAACACAGTTCGTATTTTCAGTCAGGACATCAAAATGGAATTTGGTTTAGATAAATGTGCAATTTAATCTATTAAACGAGGAAAAATTAATGACGCGAACAATTTTAATTTTGATCAAGAGAAATATATAAAAGTGATTTCAGCTGACGAACGCTGTAAATATCTAAGAATATTACAAGCCAGTGATATTCTCCACTTGAAAGTTAAACAACAGGCAGCAGCAGAATACACCGAAAGAGTTAGAAATATTCTGAAAACAAAACTAAATTGATCAAACGCAATTACAGCAATAAATTCTTGGGCTATACCAATGATCCTATACACAGCTGGCATAATAGATTGGACAAAAGAAAACCTGGACAAACTGGACCACAAGAACTAGAAACTTAACAAGCTTAAATGCTTCAAGCAATTACACAAGAGGGCCTTCTAAAAGCAACAGGAAGCAAATCTGATTGCAAAAAGGAACAGCAAAATAACCAATATCTGCGCTGGAAAAATAAATCCTTGTATGGCCAATTTCTTAGAGATACTGAGGATAAAATAGACATGAACAAAACGTGTCAATGGCTACAATATGGATATATTAAAAAAGAAACAGAAGAGTTTATTCTAGCAGCTGAATAATAGGCATTACAAACTAATGCAATGAAAACAAACATTTTGAACATCAATAATAACTGCAAATGCAGATAATGCGATCAGAAAGATGAGACTGTAGAACATCAAATCAGTGCCTTCAGCAAAATAGCTCAAACTGACTATAAATACCGCCATGATCAAGTGGCCAAAATAATTCATTGGCATGTATGCATAAAATACGGCTTTCCTACTTCTGATAACTGGTGGCAGCATAAAATAGAGACAGTATTGGAAAACGAAACAGCAAAAATTCTCTGGGGCTTTAGAATACAAACTGATCGGCACTTGCAACACAGAAGACCTGACACCACAATTATCGAACATCGACAGGTTTGGATTATTGATATCGCAGTGGCCAGTGATAACCACATTAACAACAAATAAATGGAAAAAATTACTAAATATCGAGATCTGGCAATCGAAGTTGGCCGGCTGTGTGACTTAAACACACCAAATTTATCCCAATAGTTATCGGCACACTTGGTGCAATTTCAGAAAAGCTATCCAGCTATTCACAGCAATTAAACATCAACGAAGTGACCCGATATGACTTACAAAAAAAACATCATTACTTGGAACAGTCCATATTTTACTGCGCTACTTGAGAGACTGTTCTTAGATTCTTGGGTAGAATCTGAATTTTTCTGTACCACAATCAAATTGTTTAAATGATATCTTGGTTTTGACTGTATATCAATTATGCGAATAAATAAATAAATAATAATATCTATATTCAACCCATTATCAGTTTATTAGCCAGCTTGAAGCATAACAATTTGCTGCATTATACTTATTACATACGTTAGTAGTAGGGGTGGCGGTAGTGACCAGATCAAGATCAAGATAAGATAAGGAATTGTGACGTGATTGGTTGATGACGTCATTGTGAACATGGCTTCATGAGTTTGGAATGTTTGGAATTTCCCTGTGGGCATATGTGTCAATGGCTTCAGTTCTTGCGTTTTGGTTAGCGTATGGAATTATGGTTGATGGTAGAGATAAGGATTCGTGTTGTGATTGGTGGTGCACTAGTGACCAGATGAAGATCAAGATAAGATAAGGAATCGTGTCGTGGGTGTGTGTTGTTTTCAGAAGTAGATAAGTGACGTCATTTGTTATTTGTAAATAAATGTCGTCATTTGTTATTTGTAAATAAGTGACGTTGTTGTTTTGAATGGAAAAGGGAGATATATTAGAGATAAGGAATCGTGACGTGGATGTTTGTTATTATAGAGTTTGGAATGTTTGGAATTTCGCTGGGGCCCTCGTCTGTCAGGGACATCACGTGGTTTGTTTGTTAGTTGTAAATAAGTGACGTTATTGTTTTGAATGGAAAGTAAGATATATTAGTGGATAAGGAATCGTGTCGTGATTGGTGGGACACTACTGACCAGATCAAGATCAAGATAAGATAAGGAATCGTGACGCGAATGTTTGTTGTTATTGAGTTTGGAATTTCGCTGGGCCCCCCTTCTGTCAGAAATATCACATGGTGTGATGGGTGATATTTAGAGATAAGAATCGTGACGTTATGTCTTTGTGCGGTTTTTGGTTTGGCTATTGAATTGTAGGCTACGTTTTGAGATAAGATATCTTTGAATTTTCCCAGGGTGACACACATCCGTCATTGTCGTCTGTGGGAATTCTTAGAGTATGTCGTGATGGCGGGTGTGATTAGATTTCTCTGAATAATTAATTATATACTGGTGTCACTCAAACATACGGTTTTTTTTTTTTATTATTATTATTTTATTTTATATAGATGTTTGTACTAATTTTCCAATACATTTGGGGTATTTGTTTCCTGTAAAAGGGTGGGAATTCTTAGAGTAAGTCGTGATGGCGGCAGTTAGTGGTTAAGTAATCGTTTCGTGATTGGTGGGACACTTCTGACAAGATCAAGATCAAGATAACATTAGGATTCGTGACGTGAATGTTTGTTGTTATTGAGTTTGGAATGATAATTTAATTTAACTATATTCTATGTCACACAAACATACAGTTTTTTTTTTCTTCTATAGCTGGTTGTACTAATTTTCCAATACATTTTGGGTATTTCTTTCCTGTTAAAATGTGGGAATTCTTAGAGAAAGTCGTGATGGTTCTCGTGTTTCGAGTTTTTCTGAATAATTAATTATATACTTAAAGTACCTGTCCTTAAACAAACACACACACACACACACACATACACATTAGACATAAAAAAATCGCTAATGTGTCCATGTTGATACTCTAATATATACCCTATGATTATTCTTATGGAAAAAAAAAAAAAACTATTCAGTATTAGAATTACGCTTACCAAACAACATGCGATCAGTTTTGTTTAAGTTAAAAAAGTACTTACAGCTTTCCAGATGACTCTTCTAAATACGAATATTCCAAAATAGTTCAATTTTATATCTACAACACAACACAAACACAAAAACCACAAAGAATGAAATTTCTGTAAATACTGTAACCTGAACTAGTTACTTCGTCCTTTAGATTACGGACCGTAGATGGTGAGGTTTCGTCATTGCAATATCCCCCAGCGAGCGCTTTTCTTCAAAGGGGATGACATGAGTCACATCCGTAAATTGGGGTATTGTTCAAAAGGTAGCATTTCCTCAAGTTTGGATATTTCTCAAATACTTACATATGACTAAGGGATTAGTATCCACATGTTTGAATGAAAATTATTCATTCTTCGTTACCGTCGGCATTCATTGGTGTAGTAAATTAATGCTTACATTTAATGTTAATTTAGATTGCTGTTAGAATATGGAATTCAGACAAGTGAAATTATTATTATTTTTTTTTTTTTCAAATTGATTGGTTATTTTCTGTATTTTACTTTTAAAAGTCATATTCTAACAGAATAACTGAGTAGAATTAATAAATATATAAAGTATATGTGAATTTATTTTCCAACACTGAATATTTCTCATTAAGTCTTTTCTTAAAGTTGCCCAACCTTGGTGGGAAAGTCTATGCGCCGTTTTGTTTAGGGTAAGTGTTATTTCCGGTTTCGAATTCCGATTGCTGTTAGAGTATGGAATTCTGACAAGTGAAATTATTATTATTTTTTCAAATTGATTCGTTCTTTTCTGTATTTTACTTTTACAGGGCATATTCTAACAGAATAACTGAGCAGAATTAATAAATATATAAAGTATATGTGAATTTATTTTCCAACACTGTATATTTCTCAGTAAGTCTTATCCGGTCGCCTTTTGTTGTACGTAGGTGAGAAATCGTGTGTTTTGTTTCGAACTCTTGGTTTACGTTGGGAAATTACCAATATAACTATTAATTTTACCTTCGATTCCTTGTGCTCTTAACCTATTTCTGTAAGTAGAATTTATTTGTGAATTATTTTCCCACACTGTTAATTTTCATTAACCTTGTTTGTAGATAACGAACAAATAAGACTTTTAATTCAATGAATCAAAAAAAAATTCTCTGGTTACTTTGTGGCATGAAATTTCACAAGGGGAAAAAAAAAATGTTATCTTCCTTCTTAAATTTGTATAACACATCTACGACACCCAATTTGTTCATTTAATTTACACATTTTATTGAACGAAATATTATTTACAAATTGTATTTACTGAATCTAACAATACAGAAAATAAATAAATTGAAAAATACATCAAAGGTTCTTCCATAGTTGTGGAATTGCCATCGTATGGTTTTGACAATGTGACTCTCATCTGAAAGTTAATTTTCGTTTGGTGTTTGTTTGTTGGGAATTTATTACTGTAGTAGTAAAATTAAGGGTTGCATATTTATATTTTCGAATCCAATACGTATACTTCAGAGAATTATTAAAAACACAGAATCTTTCGTTATGTTTCCAAAAGCATTTAAAAGTACACATTATGTTTTCACGTTTTGGGCATACAATTTCATTTAAATCAAGAACAGGCCTCCCTATTAACTTCGTTAATGTTTTTGATTTTTCTCTTCCTTTGGCAAGTAATATATGATATTTGCATGTTGATTCTATCATCCAATCTCTTAGTTTGTCCAAAGCTAGGGAACCAATTTCCCACTTCAGCTGATGGTTATATTTTATTAACCAAGAATTCTGTTTTTTAACTCTTTCAGGTAATTCTTTCCAACTACAAGGTGATTTTGTCACTGCATATCTTACACTAATTCCATCAGAAATACAAATTTCTTTAGGAAATAAATTTGAACTCTTATTCAACAAAAATTGTACTTCAATTATCCCAATGATAACTGAAAATTCGTATTTTTCACCCACTGTCGATTTTTCATAATCGTTTTCCTTCATTCTTCTTCTTCGATTACTTCATATGGCACCACAAATAAATAGTTATTTATTATTATTTCACTGATTATTAGCCCTGATCGTATACTTTATGGTAACATTCATTTACAAAATTCTAAACAATTAGAACTTTTCACAAAGAAACTTTCAAAGAATTTGTGGCTCACCTATTATTTTTGCATTACCAAACACAAATCACAAAACAGCAGCTGCAGTGGATGAACGATTACCTTAAGTCCAAAGTCACTCGACTCTCTGGTATTTTCTTATAGTACTGTTTACACTTACCATCCCCTACCCTGACCGTTCCTTCAAAAATGAACCTTTTGCGCAGATGACTCAACGACATGTTTTCACATGCTGTTGGATATACTGTTGGTGTGTTTTTATCTTACTTTGTGTAGGGAAAGGTAAAATTTGTATATGTGTTATCTGTAGAGTACAAACATTTTCTCTATGCCAAACTTTAAAGAAGTGTTAAACTCACGTTTTGTTGGTTTAATTAGGTGCTTCTCTCTCTCTCTCTGTAAAAATAACCAAATTCTAACAGTTCGGATTTTCGATTATGTGAACGATGTGTTTTCAGATAACTCAAATAATGTCAATAGGTAGCATTAGACAATTTCTAAAATAATCAATACACGGATTTTCGTTTTCAACACTTTTTTTTTCCTGTCCTGGCATTAATTTCACAGTTGTGATTTTTTTTAAATAATTAAACAGAATTGCATTAAGATATAAAGTTGTGGATTTAAATATCAAGATCTAATCAGAATAACTGAGTAAAAATTCACTGTGGAAAAACACAACAACAAAAACACACATCTTTGTTCATTTAAGTTTACAAATGCACATTTTATTTTGCTGAAATACTATTTACAAGTATATTCACTGAGAAAAATTCGAAACATGTAATTACCTAAAATATTTCACAATATTTAGTTTAGACTCTTAACATTTTCCAAAGAGTTCAATGAATAAAATTTTTGTTACTCACTGTTTCTTGGTTACATTACATTAAAATAGCTGGTCACGCAAAAGAATTTGTAAATCAGATACCATGGTAACCACACTTCCATACGTTTGATATTGTGTCAGTCTGGAAATGACACCATGCATTGCTAAACATTCTGTGTATTCTTTTGTCAGCAAATATACACAAACAGTTTTTGTAAAATGTTCGTAAATGTCCCAAAATAAAGAATCTTTATCGAATTGGATAAAATCTTGAAAGTTTAATTTTACCATTGATGAATTTAAATGTTGGGCGATAATTTTTCCCATTATACGAACAGATGGTAATTCAGTTTCCAAAAATAGTAAATGATTATCAATGTCGTACATTTTTGTTGAAAATCTCTCAGCTTCTTCACAACTAATAGAAAAAACCTTACTTCCATCAGCTCCTGTATCATCAAGTAAAAAAAAAATAAAAAAACGCGTTTTTTTATTTTTTTTCCAAAAAAGTTTTCATAAAAAACGCGATTTTTCCTAAAAGTTATCATAAAAAACCAGTTTTTTAAATTTTTTTTTCCCAAAAAAGTTATCAGTATCAATTGGATGTGACATCACTAAAAGATATCTGCAAACGATGAGCTCACTCATCTCCACTAGGCTGAGCAGACATCTTCTGGAGGAGAGGGGATGGTGAGAGACTAGGGTGATGGGGTTAGGTGGGGGGGGCATTGCAGGGAAGACATCTGTCACCCTCTGTGATATCACAGAATGAGAGACATATGTTCCCCAGAAATATCCAAACACATAACGACATTGTTGTCATGTTTTGTTTGGCTATGGAATTGTGGGTGATGTTTTTGAGATAAGATATCTTGGAATTTTCCCAGGGCGACACACATCCGTCATTGTCGTCATGGTTTATCCAACACCATGTAGAAACATGTCCGTGAATCATCTGCGCAAAAGTTTCATTTTGGAAGGAACGGTCAGGGTTAAGGGTCAGGTAAACAGTATTACAAGGAAAAATAAACGAGTCAAGTGTCTTTGCAGTAACGACAATTCGTTCATCCTGTGAAGTTATCGTATTGTGTTGTGGTGATTGGTATCCAGGAAAGTAAAGTAAAGTAAAACAATGGGTGAGCCACAAAAGTCATTGAAATTTTCTTTCTTCAGGAAAATAGCACAAGACAAAACTCTTCACATAGCTCTAAAAGGATGGAACCGATTATTATTTTAAAAGACACGTACATTGTGATGTATTTATCCCGGACCACTTGGGAAAAATTACGCAGGAAGTGGTCTGATATCCTCGGCTACTTGCAAAGAAGAGTTGACTACGAAATGGACCTCGGTGAGTGTTATATTCTGAAATGCCAAGATGCGGAACTAATACTTGATGATACAGGAGCTGATGGAAGTAAGGTTTTTTCTATTAGTTGTGAAGCTGAGAGATTTTCAACAAAAATGTACGACATAGATAATCATTTCCTATTTTTGGAAACTGAATTACCATCTGTTCGTATAATGGGAAAAATTATCGCCCAACATTTAAATTCATCAATGGTAAAATTAAACTTTCAAGATTTTATCCAATTCGATAAAGATTCTTTATTTTGGGACATTTACGAACATTTTACAAAAACTGTTTGTGTATATTTGCTGACAAAAGAATACACAGAATGTTTAGCAATGCATGGTGTCATTTCCAGACTGACACAATATCAAACGTATGGAAGTGTGGTTACCATGGTATCTGATTTACAAATTCTTTTGCGTGACCAGCTATTTTAATGTAATGTAACCAAGAAACAGTGAGTAACAAAAATTTTATTCATTGAACTCTTTGGAAAATGTTAAGAGTCTAAACTAAATATTGTGAAATATTTTAGGTAATTACATGTTTCGAATTTTTCTCAGTGAATATACTTGTAAATAGTATTTCAGCAAAATAAAATGTGCATTTGTAAACTTAAATGAACAAAGATGTGTGTTTTTGTTGTTGTGTTTTTCCACAGTGAATTTTTACTCAGTTATTCTGATTAGATCTTGATATTTAAATCCACAACTTTATATCTTAATGCAATTCTGTTTAATTATTTAAAAAAAATCACAACTGTGAAATTAATGCCAGGACAGGAAAAAAAAAGTGTTGAAAACGAAAATCCGTGTATTGATTATTTTAGAAATTGTCTAATGCTACCTATTGACATTATTTGAGTTATCTGAAAACAAATCGTTCACATAATCGAAAATCCGAACTGTTAGAATTTGGTTATTTTTACAGAGAGAGAGAGAGAGAGAGAAGCACCTAATTAAACCAACAAAACATGAGTTTAACACTTCTTTAAAGTTTGGCATAGAGAAAATGTTTGTACTCTACAGATAACACATATACAAATTTTACCTTTCCCTACACAAAGTAAGATAAAAACACACCAACAGCATGTGAAAACATGTCGTTGTCATCTGTGCAAAAGGTTCATTTTTGAAGGAACGGTCAGGGTAGGGGATGGTAAGTGTAAACAGTACTATAAGAAAATATCAGAGAGTCGAGTGACTTTGGATTTAAGGTAATCGTTCATCCACTGCAGCTGCTGTTTTGTGATTTGCGTTTGGTAATGCAAAAATAATGGGTGAGCCACAAATTCTTTGAAAGTTTCTTTGTGAAAAGTTCTAATTGTTTAGAATTTTGTAAACGAATGTTACCATAAAGTATACGATCAGGGCTAATAATCAGTGAAATAATAATAAATAACTATTTATTTGTGGTGCCATATGAAGTAATCGAAGAAGAAGAATGAAGGAAAACGATTATGAAAAATCGACAGTGGGTGAAAAATACGAATTTTCAGTTATCATTGGGATAATTGATGTACAATTTTTGTTGAATAAGAGTTCAAATTTATTTCCTAAAGAAATTTGTATTTCTGATGGAATTAGTGTAAGATATGCAGTGACACAATCACCTTGTAGTTGGAAAGAATTACCTGAAAGAGTTAAAAAACAGAATTCTTGGTTAATAAAATATAACCATCAGCTGAAGTGGGAAATTGGTTCACTAGTTTTGGACAAAATAAGAGATTGGATGATAGAATCAACATGCAAATATCATATATTACTTGCCAAAGGAAGAGAAAAATCAAAAACATTAACGAAGTTAATAGGGAGGCCTGTTCTTGATTTAAATGAAATTGTATGCCCAAAACGTGAAAACATAATGTGTACTTTTAAATGCTTTTGGAAACATAACGAAAGATTCTGTGCTTTTAATAATTCTCTGAAGTATACGTATTGGATTCGAAAATATAAATATGCAACCCTTAATTTTACTACTACAGTAATAAATTCCGAACAAACAAACACCAAACGAAAATTAACTTTCAGATGAGAGTCACATTGTCAAAACCATACGATGGCAATTCCACAACTATGGAAGAACCTTTGATGTATTTTTCAATTTATTTATTTTCTGTATTGTTAGATTCAGTAAATACAATTTGTAAATAATATTTCGTTCAATAAAATGTGTAAATTAAATGAACAAATTGGGTGTCGTAGATGTGTTATACAAATTTAAGAAGGAAGATAACATTTTTTTTTTCCCCTTGTGAAATTTCATGCCACAAAGTAACCAGAGAATTTTTTTTTTGATTCATTGAATTAAAAGTCGTATTTGTTCGTTATCTACAAACAAGGTTAATGAAAATTAACAGTGTTGGAAAATAATTCACAAATAAATTCTACTTACAGAAATAGGTTAAGAGCACAAGGAATCGAAGGTAAAATTAATAGTTATATTGGTAATTTCCCAACGTAAACCAAGAGTTCGAAACAAAACACACGATTTCTCACCTACGTACAACAAAAGGCGACCGGATAAGACTTACTGAGAAATATACAGTGTTGGAAAATAAATTCACATATACTTTATATATTTATTAATTCTGCTCAGTTATTCTGTTAGAATATGCCCTGTAAAAGTAAAATACAGAAAAGAACGAATCAATTTGAAAAAATAATAATAATTTCACTTGTCAGAATTCCATACTCTAACAGCAATCGGAATTCGAAACCGGAAATAACACTTACCCTAAACAAAACGGCGCATAGACTTTCCCACCAAGGTTGGGCAACTTTAAGAAAAGACTTAATGAGAAATATTCAGTGTTGGAAAATAAATTCACATACTTTATATATTTATTAATTCTACTCAGTTATTCTGTTAGAGTATGACTTTTAAAAGTAAAATACAGAAAATAACCAATCAATTTGAAAAAAAAAAAAAATAATAATTTCACTTGTCTGAATTCCATACTCTAACAGCATTCTAAATTAACATTAAATGTAAGCATTAATTTACTACACCAATGAATGCCGACGGTAACGAAGAATGAATAATTTTCATTCAAACATGTGGATACTAATCCCTTAGTCATATGTAAGTATTTGAGAAATATCCAAACTTGAGGAAATGCTACCTTTTGAACAATACCCCAATTTACGGATGTGACTCATGTCATCCCCTTTGAAGAAAAGCGCTCGCTGGGGGATATTGCAATGACGAAACCTCACCATCTACGGTCTGTAATCTAAAGGATGAAGTAACTAGTTCAGGTTACAGTATTTACAGAAATTTCATTCTTTGTGGTTTTTGTGTTTGTGTTGTGTTGTGGATATAAAATTGAACTATTTTGGAATATTCGTATTTAGAAGAGTCATCTGGAAAGCTGTAAGTACTTTTTTAACTTAAACAAAACTGATCGCATGTTGTTTGGTAAGCGTAATTCTAATACTGAATAGTTTTTTTTTTGTTTTTCCATAAGAATAATCATAGGGTATATATTAGAGTATCAACATGGACACATTAGCGATTTTTTTATGTCTAATGTGTATGTGTGTGTGTGTGTGTGTTTGTTTAAGGACAGGTACTTTAAGTATATAATTAATTATTCAGAAAAACTGGAAACACGAGAACCATCACGACTTTCTCTAAGAATTCCCACATTTTAACAGGAAAGAAATACCCAAAATGTATTGGAAAATTAGTACAACCATCTATAGAAGAAAAAAACTGTATGTTTGTGTGACATAGAATATAGTTAAATTAAATTATCATTCCAAACTCAATAACAACAAACATTCACGTCACGAATCCTAATGTTATCTTGATCTTGATCTTGTCAGAAGTGTCCCACCAATCACGACACGATTACTTAACCACTAACTGCCGCCATCACGACTTACTCTAAGAATTCCCACCCTTTAACAGGAAACAAATACCCCAAATGTATTGGAAAATTAGTACAAACATCTATATAAAATAAAATAATAATAATAAAAAAAAAAACCGTATGTTTGAGTGACACCA
This sequence comes from Typopeltis vanoorti, assembly GCF_054136105.1. NCBI lineage: Eukaryota > Metazoa > Arthropoda > Arachnida > Uropygi > Thelyphonidae > Typopeltis > Typopeltis vanoorti. The sequence continues at coordinate 19,222,325 of NC_143567.1, read as the reverse complement.
GTATATAATTAATTATTCAGAAAAATCTAATCACACCCGCCATCACGACATACTCTAAGAATTCCCACAGACGACAATGACGGATGTGTGTCACCCTGGGAAAATTCAAAGATATCTTATCTCAAAACATAGCCCACAATTCAATAGCCAAACTAAAAACCGCACAAAGACATAACGTCACGATTCTTATCTCTAAATATCACCCATCACACCATGTGATATTTCTGACAGAAGGGGGGCCCAGCGAAATTCCAAACTCAATAACAACAAACATTCGCGTCACGATTCCTTATCTTATCTTGATCTTGATATGGTCAGTAGTGTCCCACCAATCACGACACGATTCCTTATCCACTAATATATCTTACTTTCCATTCAAAACAATAACGTCACTTATTTACAACTAACAAACAAACCACGTGATGTCCCTGACAGACGAGGGCCCCAGCGAAATTCCAAACATTCCAAACTCTATAATAACAAACATCCACGTCACGATTCCTTATCTTATCTTGATCTTGATCTTGTTTAAAGTGTCCCACCAATCACGACACGATTCCTTATCTCTAATATATCTCCCTTTTCCATTCAAAACAACAACGTCACTTATTTACAAATAACAAATGACGACATTTATTTACAAATAACAAATGACGTCACTTATCTACTTCTGAAAACAACACACACCCACGACACGATTCCTTATCTTATCTTGATCTTCATCTGGTCACTAGTGCACCACCAATCACAACACGAATCCTTATCTCTACCATCAACCATAATTCCATACGCTAACCAAAACACAAGAACTGAAGCCATTGACACATATGCCCACAGGGAAATTCCAAACATTCCAAACTCATGAAGCCATGCTCACAATGACGTCATCAACCAACACGTCACGATTCCTTATCTTATCTTGATCTGGTCACTATCGCCACCCCTACTACTTACGTTTGTATAAATATAATTCATTAAGCTTAGCTTAAAGACTAGTAAGGAAGAATAAGCCGTATGTTTATCCACGAATAAAATCCGTTAACAAGACATGATTGAAATGATGATATTTTACATACATTTATTGTGACATTATGTGCAGCTTGTTTTTAATCTTATTAAGATAAAAATCTTTAACTACTTCCTTAATTAGTCAACTCAATTTCACACAGAAGGAAACAGAATTCTGAACTTGGTAGTTATTTATGAATTTATCCCACGATAAATAAATAAAACATCTTTCCCTAAGATTTTCCTTTTCAGGCCTAAGGGAAGTTGTGTTCTTCTAGCCCTGACCGACAACCAGGCTCCTGCAATCCAACAGCTGGGCTCATGGCTATTGATTATATATATAGATATATAATTCGATAATTCCCTATTCTATAGATAAAACATGGAACTTTAGGCCACTATTAAGTAGGGTGATAGTCTAATACTGGAGGAAGGGTGGTGGTGGTGGTGGGGGGTATAAATCATTCGCTACCTAAAACAGATATCCATGCCACTGTTTGATTGAAACCCACGCCTTGTCTGTTAGAAAACTGAAGCACTGTCCACTTGTTAACTATGCTGGAAGTGTGCGTGATTGTATTGGTAAGATTTTAATTTTAATTTCAGTTCTTTGAAATGAATTTTTACAATACAACGAAACTGACAAAAGACTTTCAACCGTTACACTTACTTTCACTTCTTTCATAGTTTTAATGATATCCTCTATCAGACACCTGTTTTATATTGAGTACCTGAAGGCCCTCTACTTGAATCTATTATCATTATAGCATCACTGTAAACCCCTTGGGAACACAAAGTTGAATAAGGTATTGGATGAAATTGAATTGAAAATGCAAAATCAAATATTAAAATATGTAATATTTGAGCAGATGTTAATTAAAGAACTGAAATGAATGCTGCACACGAATAGTTATTTTTGACTCTATGTACAATGGTATAAAGTCATTTATAACTTAATAATACCAGTTGTCCTCCAGGTACGTTTTCGTCAACGAAAGATCAGGAAAATTTGGGATAATTTCGATACCAAAACAGAAAGTTCTGTAGCTGATTATATTGTTCCAGTTATCCTCAGAAATTATTTTTATAGCTAATTAGTCTTTCAGTATTTGCATCTGTCCCAAATTGTGTATATTATTCCTTATACAGATTGCCCCCAAAATGGAGACCGATTAATTACTGCAATGGCAGCCGCTAACTTCGACTTAAACAGCATTCATTAGTATGGATGCCACAACAGATCTTCATTTTATGACAACCCGATGGATAAAGATTATAGATATTATAAAAATAAACAAATAAGGCTGTTCGTTGTTATTGTTATGGAGAGTTCTTTTTTGAATCTGCAAAAAATTCAAAAAACAATGAATTTTTTGCAGAAATAAAAAAATCATTCTGCAAAGAATGAATTTTTTTTTTTTTTTGGCTACAGTTACATTTTAAAAATTAAGTTACATAGCATTAGTGTGAATAATAACATAACGATGTTATTTGCCTACTTTTACAATATTGATTCTTCTGAATCAACACAAACATTGGAAATAAATTAATTTGCAGTCATTTCAAGGAGAAAGTCATTCGAAATATATATATAAAAAAAAAAAAAAGATTGTGGAATAAAATACTGAAAATTATGTAATAAAAACTAAAAATGACAAAAAATCTCGAGGTCAAAATTCAATTTAAAAAATGGGATAAGACAGTGAATGAATGTAGAATACGAAATAATAAATAAAAATATAGAGAAAATCACAAAACACTGGCTAAAAAGATAGGATTAATATAGAGAATATGATCAGAATTAAAATGTAAATTGAAGTAGACAAGACAGAATTTAAACCATACTGAAATATAAGTGTGTAAAATTTTAAATATAAAAAGTCACTACCTTCCTCCTTTTTTATTGAGTTCTAGGTCCGCTCATGTTACAATTAATTAATAACATTTTCGAAACCAGACAACACTCATTACACTAAAGACCTCACTAATCATACCTATAAACAAACAGCAAAAAAGGAATTCAATCAGCAACTAAAGACCCATCAACTACGCTACCAGTTATCAATCATACGATGGAGAGAATCAATCTTCACAACTTACTACATATACAAAAAAATTTCGTATTATTCCTAAAACACAGTACCGTTTCCAGAAGTGTAAAGAGTTTACAGATATAATCAACGCTACTTTAGTTAAAAACAAATTGTCATGGTCATCTTTATTGACCTATCTAAAGCATTTGATAAACTAAAACATGAAACACTTCAAGCAAAACTAAGACATATTGGAATAAGTCGGCCTCTGTACACGTGGTTTAAAAAGTACCTGCAAAACAGAGCAAATAACACGCATCAGATTATATAGTATAGAGTTGCTAGTAACTCGTAGAGCTCTAGACAGCCGCTCTCTCTCTCTCTCTTCAATATCTACAGTATATGCACGTTGTCAATCAGCTATCTCTCAGAGGCAAGATCTTCCAGTAGGTAGATACGCAGCAATGGTATCCATCCATACTAGAACAAACACTGCCCAAACAAACATGTAACGTATCAATCTAGTCTCCAGATAGCTCATCGTAAACTTCATCCACTTAAACTCTGATAAAACAAAAACAATAATATTCAGAAACCCACTCCGCCTGCCAATGGACAATAAGTACACAGCAATTCAACTCAGCCCTCTTGCATACAAGGCAGGTTGAAACAGTAAGATACCTTGGAGTTTATCTTGATGCTGATATGAGCTGGAAAAACTCCAGATAATAGCAAGCAAGCTATATAGACTGAAAGACTTAGAAACTGAAATATTATCGGAACTTAGCATTCTGTGCAGACTATAAACTAAGCAGATTAATATCATACAGGATAAAATGATAAATCCGATCTTTTGGGAGCAAAGAGATTATGCCAAATTCATCTGCACTGCAAGAACAGAACATAAAATATTAACAGCCTATGGCACTACGCAGTTATGCTAAAGCATTGCTTTGATGCAACTACAGAATTACGAGAACCATGCACCGTGTAACAAGACCTCAAACAAATAACTATGTTACATATTAATACAACAATCATTACGAAAAAGTCACCCGGAACTTCTATAATCCAGATATGTTAAACAAACTATTTGAAAACAAAAACTTGCAAACTACAGCACTCTACAAAGAGTCCTAGGATTATAGTATGAAAGAGAAATGAGCACAATACATGGCCCCTACAGTCCTAATCCAAAGCACTATACTAATTCAATCTTCCAGTTCAGTGATGCGTCAACAATTCCTCGATATCGTGCGTGTGTGTGCGTGAGAGCATGAGTACGTTTCTCAAACTGATGTCCAGCTGGCAAATCAGCTTGGCCTTTAGAGAACGAAAATGCATCATAGCATTTATTTATTTATTTATTTTTTTTTTCAAATATATTATTTAAGATGTTTAAATAAATGTGCTGATAATAGGCGAGTGTTACGGTTCATTCACTGCCTAGTTTTCCCCGTGTAACTGAAGATCAGGGCCGTCGCCAGATTAGATACGTTATTAGATATTTAATTGAATTTAAACAATTAAATATCTCCCCCTGATGGATTATAAGACAAAAATATCTCCAATTGCTATTTTGTTTTTATTACAAGAGAAGCATTAATGCAAAACGATTACATAATATTATTAATAAAATGTTTGCTACGCATATCGCACAATAAAACTGTTTTTAAGCTCTTCTAAATTTAAATTATAAGCCATGTCCGCCTCTGTCGATATAGTTGCTAGACCAACCAATCTTTCTTGGGTCACCGCAAATAATTTTTAATCAGTTTAAGCTTGAAAAAACTTCTTTCCGCACTTGCTACGCTGACAATTGTTGGGGCAGCGACGGCGCCTACCGCAATATGGCTGAACGAGCGCCCTTTTTAAGCCGCGTCGTCAGGCAGGCTGCTACTATGCCCCTGTCAACGATACTGCTGAAGATGAAACTGCGAGTAGTTGCAATGCCATCGTAAATCCTATGCTAATAACCTGAGACAGACAAATGGTAGCATCAATATATCGGTTGCATATCATGTGACACCACAATATTTGTAGTAGGCGCATCATATAGGAAAGAAAGAGAGTGACTATTCAGTGATAGGTATTGCTGAATGTGCACAGAAGTAGAACAATGTCCTAGATCAAGGATATTCCATAAGCTCCGTGGTCAAGCCATAATGATGTTTCTTCTTGCTTATAACTAGGAACTTATACACTTGAGCTCGTCAAGCAAAGTTGAGTCGATGGAACTTGGAAAAACCAGAGCCCTCTCCTCGTCATGAGAGACGCTAATTCTGATACCTTTACTAGTTAGAAGAAACTTTCTTTTAAGATGCTATTTTCAGCACACAAACATGATATCTATTCATGAACTGGATTCTCTCCAGAACATTCAGAACCATGCTCAGCAACTAGAATTTACTAGTTATCAAGCATGTAGTAAGAGGCCATCCACATGGTCGATAATTATTAATCAAATGATCAAAGCCTTAGTTGCTTTGGTCTAACTTTGAAAACAACAACAAGAGTAACCTATCTGTACTGAACAGTCAGGGGAGCAAATTTTTATAACAATGCAATATTTTTTAAATATTAATTTTTATTAACGTATTGTTTTTGATGAAAGATATTTAAATAAAATGCAAAACTTAAACATTATTCTTCAATTTCAAGTGCACAATTAGCATTTTACTACAGACTACAACTCTTTTAACCCTAACTTTTGCAAATCATTCACACTAATATTTTAATCGAGATTGTATGCCGTGGTCATTTATACAGTCATAATAATAAAAAATTACGCCAGTCGTAAAAGCGGAGAGTCATAAAGTGGGGTCTGTTGTATTACTGTGTGGCCTACGGTCAATTTTTCTGAGATGAGAAGTTAGAAATCTTAAGTTTAATAAGAGAGAGAAACACTTATCTACAGTATTACAAAGATCGAACTCTGAGAGACCGGTTTTGAAAATGCTTAGAATCTGCTCCGTTAGCCGATTCAAGATTCTCGAAATCATTACGGGGAATATTTCAATAAATTTATGGTTTTAGGGAGACATTAAAAAAGTTAAAAGGTTTCGCTTCAATTAATGGGCATAAAGTAAACGGTTTATGCCTCATTAAAAATTTTAATAAGGAATAAAGTATTATTCCTATTTTTATTAAATCATTAGGACCAATCCCGTACTACAATTTTGTTTTATTTGAAGCAGCCTGTCAATTTGAAGCGTTAAATTAAATTACTGAAGCACTGGAACAAATTGAAAATAGCAAAAAAGTGTTTTCCCTCCTCTACAGCCTCATTTCTCAATGAAAAAGAAGCTTGGAGAAATATAAAGACAGTCACAGCCTTCAAACTATTTCGTCCCAGTCCGAATGTTTTTGGTTCTTAGCTGATTCAAGTTTCATAAAGAAATTCGGCATAATCGGACCACAGTGGAAGGGATGGGGTTGTAATGGAAGGAAAACGAGCAAATGAAATGTTACAAACACCGCTACAGATTATCTCTCTCAGCTGCTTTTTGGTCATTTATTTTTCAACTTTTGCTTGCTTATTTTAAAAAGTACTGAAATGTTATTTAAAAAATACAAAAAATCACATATATAAAACGTGAAAAAAGCACTGCAAAAGCAGGAAACTGTTGAAATTAGAACAGTCCATTTGATAGACATTCTTGTTTTTAACTGTTGATATTCCCTTGGAAATTCGAGCAGAATCATTAAAGCATCAACAACAACGCCACCAATCATAGAAACAGTAAGAAAAAATAATGCCACTGAGTAGTTGTATGCTAACTGCAGACAATCTTCTGCTTTATCAATATCGGATTACTTTTTTTTATATACATGAAATGTATTAGTTTTAATTTTTATGCGTTTTATTAGATACAGGCTGTCTACGTGCTCTGCAGCAATGTGCATAACAAACTCTACTTCAGAAGAAAGATTTACATTCCATTATACAAAACTAAAAAAACTTGATTTTTTTAACCACGCAATTCAGAAATGAAGAAAAAATCGTACAACATACACAGTTCAGCACACCGTAATGTAGACGTTTAAGAACACGAGATGGCAGCAATTGCCGGTCCAACACTGCTAGATATCGTATTAATCTTACTGCACTCATGAAGGTAGGCAGGCAGGCCATCAACCAAATTATTATTATTATTATTATTATTATTATTATTATTATTATTATTATTATTATTAGGATGCATTCAAGGAGTCCAAGGTTTAATCTCAGAAGGGCACTCATCTCCATACAACTCACGATCAACGCCACTCAATCCTCCGCAGTCCGCGCGGTTAGCAAAGTGGCTTTTCGCTTCACAACCATATGCATGGGGAAAGAGTATCCTGGGTTCGATTCCCGTCGCCGACGTGAGGAGCTTAAGGATCTTCCTCAGCCATAGCCAAGTTAGCCGGTCTTGGGCGTGGACAGCAGGGTTTTTTTCTCCAGTTTATCTGGGGTTTTTCATCCCGCAAGCAGGCAAACCGGTCCCCTGAACACACGAATCTACAGCCATAAATACTTAACCCCCCCACGAGGGGATCAACTCACCCCAATAGGGACGGGGGAGAAAAGGGAGGAAACTCCATACGAATAAATAAATCCTCTGCCTATACTTACACGATGCCACTACTAACATCTACATACACCGCCATCTACCGCCCGATATTAGTATTACAAAACAGGCCTAAAGATTGTTACTAGTATTATTACAAACACTTCGTGGAGTAAAGACCCATCGAGGCAAGGTCGTCGCCAGATTAGATAGGGCCCTGGCAAAAAATTAAATATCGCCCCTGATGGATTATAAGATAAAAATACGGTATAAGAAAATCTCCAATTGCTATTTTGTTTTTATTACAAGAGAACATTAATGCAACAAAACGATTGCATAATAATACTAATTAAATGTTTGCTCTACGGGGATATCGCACAATAAAACTGTTTATAAGCTCTTCTAAATTAAAATTATAAGCTTTGTCCACCTCTATCGATATAGTTGCTAGACCAACCAATCTTTCTTGGGTCATTGCTGTTCGCAAATAATTTTTAATCAGTTTAAGCTTGGAAAAACTTCTTTCCGCACTTGCTACGCTAACAGGAAAATTGTTAATATCCTTAGGGCGGTGGTTACGTTGGGATAAATTTCTACAAGATTTTGGTTCTACAGTATCATAAATTGTTATTAATTAATTGTTTAAATTTGAAAATAAACTTTTTAAAAAAAAATTATCAAAAAATGAACTCAAGAAAAACGACTGTAGACACCCACATGATTTTAGACAAGAACATATCCTGTTAGGATTAGGTACTAAGAGATAGCAGCACTTGTTTGCCAGTCTCTTTATCAGTGGCCGTTTATAATTAGTGATAGGCTTTAGCCAGCTGTCTCTGATTGGCTACCGGTAGAAATTGAACTGCCAGTCTCCAAAAGATCGATAAGGTTAAAAAAAAGGCCTTGCCTACTCCCTATAAAAGGCGTTAGCTGATTTTTTATACTTTATTAACTATTTTATTTTTATTTATTTCTGGATATCTATTAATGCAGATGGATTTATTCGCTTGCAGCCGTTAGCGCAAATACTATCACGCGCTTTCAATTAAATTATTGTTCTCTTCCTCTTTCTGTTTGTATTATTTTCCTGTAATGTATTTCAAATGGCAATGTAGCATAATTAATTAGTTTTATAATGTCTTCTTTCACTTACGTCTCGATTTTTAGATCAATTCTAATGAAACTAAAATTTTAAGCGATTATTACTTAATTGTCCTTTTACACGTGGTGTGTCCTGACTGAACACGTGTATCAGCCGTTTGAAAATGAAGGGATGCATAGTTTGAACATATTTTCCTATTTGTAGCTGTCTTATGTCAAGGAATACTGTTACACGGTCTGTGAGAGTTTTCAGTTGGCTCATATGTTTTTGAATTTTATGGTTCTTCAATTTATTATTATGACCATTTAATAATCAGAGACTTTAAAACAACGGTGATGACTTCTGTTGTTATGTATTAGTTTACATGTATTAAGCAGCGACACATCACTTGTGCTCTAAGAACTCCATACTTTCATTACTTGGGGAATAAAATAGAGGACCAAGATAAAAATAAATAAATTGGAAAATCTTAATTGTTGCTGGATATCTTGTATGGATTTAGACAAAACTGATCCACGAGTTTGGGATGGTGCAGATGATTTGGAGAGAACCAAAAGATATCTTTTGGTTCTCTCTCCTTGTAGTAGTTTTAAGTTTAGTTACAGCATCGAATGTTTATTTTCAATAGACGATCCAGATTCATTAGTTAAACATAAAGCATAATCTGGATTGTCTATTGAAAACAAACAAACAAACTGCTGCAAGGCTCATTAGAATTTTAAACACCTGCTCTACCATCATGACAAGATATTTCAGTGATGAATGGTCAGCCTTCTGACACTAGTGTGGAAGGAAGTCACTGTCATCAGAAAAAGCGTTTAGGAAATTGTCAACAACCTCCTCTGATTGAACAAAAGGACCTTACAAATCTTGATGGAGATTTGAATTTATCTATACCACAATCTAAACGCCTGAATGTAGTTTGCAACAAAGGAACTTATTAGGCCAGAAAAACAAAATCAATACTCTTTGTTTCAAGACAAAGTAATGAAATTTGCTTCTGTCGTGACTAAGATGCCCATGCTGGAGAAATGAATGCCGTTCACGAGTGGTCTTGTCTGTGATTCTTCCAAAACAAAAAAAGCAGTTTTGTAGCATATAGTAAAGATAACTCTTCTATACTTTTCGGACACGCAATAAACATGAAAGAGAAATATGTCCAGGGTGAAGTAATTGGTATTACAGTTGCCAAAGGAATGTTTGTGGTGATTTAAAAATAAGTATATTACTGCTGGGTATGTCAGAAGGACTTAAAGAACAGTACAGCTTTTGGAACTTAGGAAACACAGAGCACTGAATGTTATCTCAAGTAAATTTGGCCTTCCCAGAGGGATTCTACAAACAGAAAGACAATAACACATTAGTCCTTCGTTAACCGAAAGAAGATATTTCTGTTATAATTAAATCATAATATGAACGTTCTGAAAAACTTTGTTAAGCAACAACAAAAAAAAGGAATCCTGCATTCGAGGGCATAACTGCAAGATTTCTTAAATTTCAGAAGTCAATTTAAAGAGTCAAGTAATCGCTATACCACACTTTAGAGTAATATTGAAAGTTGAAGAATTCGAAAAGCATGTCAGTAAAATAGAACCGGAAGCATGGAATTTATTTGTAAATATTTTTATTGAAGGGTTTTGAAACAACAACAAAGTGAACATTATAAAGAACTAGTTGATCCATCTCTAAGAAAATGTAATAACATAATAGTAACCGGGGTGAGAATCAAGAAGTCCCTCATAATTTATTTCCTTCATTCTCATCTGGACTTCTTTCCAGAAAATGTAAGTAAAGATGAATAAAAAAAAGTAGGGCGAACAGTTCCGCTAATGCATCCCAGTAATGAGATAATGATACGAGGAAAAATTTACTACTAGTGTGGTGGAGATTAGGATTAGTTTCTCAAAGTGAGACATGCATGAGAAAGTACGTACAAATGGAAGCAAAGTATTTCTAAACACTTTTGCATTTGAGTTTTTTTTATAACACTTAATTTTCTTGTTAATCGTAAATGTAGTAAATTAAGAACCAACTTGAATTTTTGCTGTGTAAAAATTATGCACGTACTTGCACTTGGCTGTCTAAAAATAAATAAATACATTAAAAAATTTACTTGTAAAAAAGTATGCAAAGTCTGTGTAGCTCAGTCGAAGTGGCGTTTATATCCTCTGCGCTAGGCCGCCCGAAGATAGATTAAAGTTCAAGTCTAGTCGCTAAGCGGAGGAACTTTTTCTAAGCCTTTCTTTGACCGGTTCCTGAATTAGTCGATCTGGCACAGGCAAGCGGTTTTTTTCTCGCAAGGTTTTTCGTCCGTTAAACTGAAGAAAATTGACTGCGGATCCCACTATGTTCAGACAAGAATAGGATTAGGTACCAAGAAATGACAGCAACCGATGAAGAGCCTGGCAGCACTTGCTTGCCAGTCTCTTCATCGGTTGCTGCCTATAATTAATGATAGTCTTGAGCTAGCTATCTCTGATTGGCTAATGGTGGAGACTGAACTACCCACTTGGTCTCCAAAAATTAAATAGGACAAAAATGGCCTCGCATATTCCTTATAAGGGAATAATTGGCGTTAGCTGATTTATTTTATAACAAAGTATAATAATAGTGCCTGCTGTGTAATTCCGCGAGAAGGGTATTTGCTTTCATAGCATTACAGAAGTCTGGTGGGAGACTACTCCAATCTTTCTAGGCCCTTTTTTTCAGCCAATTGTCGAATTATTCGATCTTTAACAGAAGCACGTGGATTTTTTCTCCCAGAAACTGTGTTTTTAACTTTGCAAAATAAAATAATAAAAAATGACCGTAGAACTGAAGCTACTTAACTGAATAAATTTTCCGTCAGATTCATTCAATAAATAAGTCTTGCATTTTTCAATGCAGCAAGCGTTGCTGTTCTTACTGCTTTAAGTACAGCCGAAGAAGACTATGGGGCGTTGTATGACAGGTCTAAATGGTATGTGTTCTGGTCTGTTTAGCTGTTTTGCGTACATAGGACTGGCAGGATTGTCCTCCGAGAAACCGGCTTACTCAGTTTTAGTTAAAAGATCCTACAAAGATTTTCTTCGAGCTCTAGAACAGAATTCGAACCTAGTTCTTTCCAACCAAAGGACATTCCAATATCGAATGAGCTAACATCTGACTTTAATACACAACTGAACTCTGAATTTTACTTCATTAGCCATTTTATATCCTTCGACGCTTGCACAATAACTTGATATGGATGCGATATATACACAAATTATATATTTCATATTAACGTGAAAAAACGTTCTTTAAAACCAAGTATTATTTGTTACAGAACAAACAAATCAACACCCTCAAAATGGCTCTCTAGACTAATTTTCATATTTGCAAGAAGGAATACGATATGCTGAGCTTTCTATCGGAAAGGAGGTCAGGGTTCAAAATTCCCAGAGCGGAAGGATAACATCGTTTAATGATGATGACCTCGAAACGATTCTATATTCCTTTAAACGGGCCGTAACAGAAGTGTTTATCTCTTTAAAGAGTGATCTTATGGATAAAACACGTTCTTCATCTGTAGTCACTAATATTGATTATCAAACTGACCAAATATTAATCGTATTTGTATGAAATATTTGCTCTCTCCCTAGCAAAAGGAAGGTTGTCTTACATCTCTTTGCATTCACTGTTGATCTGACAGCATGATAAAGCAATTAAGTTGTCATCGCAGCAATTAACGGCAATCTGGATGAGTAATTTGTAATTAACAACGAAGAAAGAATTGTGAAAAGTGATACTATCGCCTCTCTGCATGTAAAAGCCAAAACGTTACGCTGTCAAGTAATATTTAGCTATATAAGTGTATCTGAGTAGTTCTCTCTTTTTTTTTTTATCCACCCTCTGCGCGTGTCTAGAAATCGAGGTAGTTAAAAATAGTACAACTTTTCGCATTTTCTTCATGCTTCTTTCTTTCAAAAAAAAAACTTTTGATGATGTATTTCGTACTCTATTTCTTCTTTTAAGAAGCCATGAGTTCAAATTTAGCAATACCCCCTCCCCCATAGTTCAATGAATGCATTTAAAAGCCTACTGATTTGTCTATCCACTTTTTTTTTTCTCTTTACTATACAACATCCCTAAGAGAGAAAAAAATTCATTAAAACATCCCTTAAATAATCTCAGTCTTGTTTTAAAATGGCATAGTTTCCTTAGAAGTCTGGAACCAAAATGGAAGGGGGGGAGGGGGGGAATGTCGTCATAAACTGGCGTTCTCTCTCTCTCTCTTTAGTGCTTCTGTCGGTTTCTTTGATGTCTTCAGGGCGGCGTCTTTATTCCCCCATAAAAGGCAACCAAGTACTTGAGAGAGCTAAATAACTACTACGACATAGCTTATTTCTACTTTGCTAACGTTTCTCCTGTTGTTTCATGTCGACCGCAGATCGGTCTTGTAACGTTGTGCTTTGTAAATATAATCAGTTTTGGGTTTCGTTTTGTTCCGCTCTTTAATTTGTACGATATGGTTCAAGGTATCATTAGACTTGGTGGTTTGTTTTCTATCGGTGATTTGGGAAGCAAGTAGGACTGCGGATATTGTTGACATCGAATCATTACATGTCACTAGAGCAGTAAATGGTCGCGTTACAAACTGATAATTTTGTGTTGCACATAAACCTGTTTCGTTTTATGATTTCGTATCGTAAAACGAATAAGCAAGAACAGACTTGATAATAGGCTGTAAATAATGCTAATCTGTGTTTCAAAAAGTCTTGATTTTATTGATATTCTGACCCCCCGCCCCCCGTTTCAACAATCAACAGCATTCTTTAGGAAATTTCTGAGCGTAGTGGGCAGCATCGACACCATTTTTTTTTTTTTTTTTGACAAAACTGAATTCGAATTCAGGTGGCACATTTTAACTTCTGTTGTAACTTGATAAACATTCACACCCTCAAATTCTCTAACTCTTTGAGATGAAACAGAATTTTAGATATCTTAGAAGCAAAAAGGCTAACCCGTTATCTCCCGCAGTGCATCTCATTGGTGAACATAACAACATAAGCATGTGTATTATTATTATTTACAGCAATCGGCTCCCCTATAAACACTGTATCATGGTTTGTATTATTTTCTGTTGTCTTAGCATGTAGAGTCTGCCCTTAAACAAGGGTTCTTTCGGGAAATCCACTACGCGCTTTAGATGTCTCAATTCTATAATTAACTAAGAATTCCTGAGCTTCGGTAAATATATTTTCAAATCTCGAAAACAGAATAATTCTGATAAAATTATAGATCGCCATCCTACATGAAAAAAATTGAGCTAAAATATTTGCATATTTTAAGAGGAATAACCATGGATTGAACTAGGGTTATCAACCGTGAGTAAACAATTTATGAAAAGTCCCACTGTGGAGATTCTTGGAAGGACCATCTATAAATTATGTAATTTTTTGGGGGCTTTTCATAACACTTCATATAATAACAATAATAATAATCCTCATTACGGGCCTTTTAAGGCACACGACCTACCAAATGTGCTTGGTTTTCGTAACCATAATTTTAGAATAAGGTGTTTGTTCAGTCGTATGCCTAAATATTTTGTCTGGTCGCGAGATGAAATACCCGAGTTCCGAGGAGGTAAAAACCCTTCACTTTCGTAAGAGGCTGGCTAACTTACATTCAGCTGAAAACCTTGATAGAGATTCTTCGCCTCCTAGACAGGATTCGAACCAAGATCTTTTCAACCAAAGGGCTTCGTTGAAACCGACTGAGTTAGTCAGACTTGACTCTTCTAATACATAGAATATAATGGATCCACCACTGTCTCATGAAATATTGATTAGCTCCCACCAGTAATCCTCCAAAAACCCTTTAAGTTGGTTGTTAGTTGTTTTCATTTATGACAAAAGCCACCAAGGTGAAAAGGTCATCCTTTAAGTAATTCATGGAAAAGCTGGAAAGCGAGTTCTCTGAATTCTCACTTTCAAAACATGAATTAGAATTGGAACTACAGAAAGGCGATACAAATTTCACATGACTAGTTCTCATGAAGGAGTGAATCGCCTCATGGTAACCAGGGACGAATTCTCCATGCTTGCTATGCTTGCTGCGCAAGCTCATTACTTGAGAAAGAAGTAATATTTATTTGTTAATAAATGCGTGCATTTATAAGCATTCCATTTAGGCCAGTGTTTCTCAAAGTGGGGCAATTTGAATATTTTTTGGTGGGGAATTAGAAAATATACATGTACATATTTATATTATACTTTTTCAGAATTTGGCTGACTATTATGCTAGATTTAGGCTTTTATTTTTGTAGATAGAAGACGTCTTAAGCTTGCGCGGCAAATAATTGAGCTTTGTGTTGTGTATCGAAGGCTCGTCTAGTCAAAGCTACCTTGGCTTGCTCGGTTGTGGGAGCTTCCATGTCCTCGCTGCAGCACTTTGATTTCATGCGCGCGCATAGCATTTCCGCTCCCTTCACGTCGTCTTAAAAATCATAAAACCATACGAAGTCAAAGTAGCTCTATCCAGTGAGCTTCAGCCAGCCTTTACAAGTGTGCGTGTTGCTTGGGAAAATTAAGTTACAACCAACTTTTTATGACGATGTTAATCACCAGTTCATAAAGAAAATTGTAGGGTAGAATTTGTATTCAAGTAGCTAAATTGAAAAAGATAGAATATCATATGTAAAAAAATGTTGTATTTGTATGATTAAATGTACATAAATTTCTAAATATATACTTTTATATGGTCAGTAATTCATTATTCCGCTAATCAGACATCAATCACACCTCTCACTCCCTGAATGATAACAAGAGCAAGCGTGAATTTTAAGACCAGCAATCGCCCCTGGTGGTAACTGTCATGATGCTAGGTCTCCGGAAGAAAGACCATTGGAAGTTCAATTCTAGGTGAATTGAATTCAAGTTCAGTTCAATCCAATTCACCTATTAGCAGATTTTTTTAGCCGATTCCAGAATAAGTTTATCTTTAGCGTAGGCAAATAGGGTGTTTTTAAACCAGAAACTCAGCGTGAGCGCACGCACAACTTCAAGCCAAATTCAACTTCTCGGCTGTTACGAGAAATGAAGTGCGGTTGTCTACTGATTTTTCCAAAAGTTAAAGAATGCCGCCCGCCACATTTGAGGAATGAAAAGGCGTTAGAGGATTTATTAAAATATTTATCGATTGTGAAGTCCCGGCAGATTCCATCTCTAGAGGAATACTACACCTCCAGGCGAAGCAAATCTAGAGGAATACAAAATTTTGAACAAGGTACAAAGCTCTAGGTGAGCATAAATCTCACAAAATGACTAATTTAACCACTCCCCAACTTTCCAGGGATAGTCCAGAGAGTGAAGTTGATTATAGGGGTGGGGGAAAGAAACATGCAGGTAAAGGTATGCTGTATTTTAGAGCCCATCGATCTTCCAGACCGAAACATAAATAAATAAAGAAAGGCTTTACAAGATAGATTTATTCGCTTTCCGGGGTAAAAAAAAAAAGAAAAAAATACACGATCTTGCCATAAATACTATTACAACTTCGGCAATTCCAGCGCTGCAACTGCGCGACAACAACAGAATTGCGTGAGCCCGGTATAGTTCTTTTCTTTTCTTTATTATTTTGGGGGGGGGGGGGACGGTGCGCAATGATAACACGTACCGTCACTGTTGTTAATAGGGAAATGTGGTAAACGATTGCAATACATTTCGAAATTTATTATTATTATTATTATTATACGGGTATCTCCATGGAGTCAGAAGACTCAACAAGAGAGACCCAAGCTATCAAAACAATATCAATCATACCTCTTCTTGAACTCATTTACAGACGAAACACTCACAACTGAGTCAGGCAATGCATTCCATTCATTCACCAATCTTCAAACAAAACACTCTAGTCCTCACTCCCTTGTTAATCACACTCTTCCTTAATTTCCAGGGATGACCTCTTGTTCTTCCATCACTTTCACACAGCTGAAATATTTCCCTTGCATCAATCTTATAAAAACCATTTACTAATTTAAATGTTTCTATCATATCCCCCCTCTTCTCCGCCTAACAACAAATCTCTGTAATCCACAAACTCTCAATCTATCGATGTAGGAAGCATCACTCTCCTCTGAACCCTCCTCTCTACCACTTCCTCATCTTCAAGGAATCCAAGCGACCAGACTTGAGCACAGTAATCTAGATGTGGAAGTATCAATGCCTATAAAGAGGAATAATAACTTCTTTATCTCTGCATGTTAGCGTGTTCTTCAATAACCAAGTAATTCTATGTGCAATCTTGGACACCTTAGCAATGTGTCCTCTGAACCATCTCCCTATCCCCAAATACCCCAAGTCCCTAGCCTCATCAATTTCTTGGAGTACCGTTCCATCAATGTGGTACACAGCTGGTAATCTTTCAATCCCAAAATGCATTACTTTACACTTTTCCACATTGAACTGACATCCATTACCTTTTGCCCATTTTGCCAGCTTATTTAAATCATCCTACAAACTCTGAATATCAGCTTGAATTTTTATTGCGCCACCCAACTTTGCATCATCAGCAAACAACTGAATATCTCCCTTCAAGCCATTTCCTATATCATTTATGTACAAATTAAACAATAACGGCCCAAGCACAGAGCCCTGAGACACACCACTTCATCCTGGACTGTGCTCCTTCATACACTATTTTTTAGTATCTCTCCATGAACCATTCTCTTATCCATATCACCAGTTTAGTATCCATCCTCATTCTAATTTGTTCAACATGTTCTAATTTGTGCAAAAGTATTCCATGGGGTATCCTGTCAAAAGCCTTAGAAAAATCCAGAAGTACCACTGTGTAGCCATTTCCCTTGTACAACTGAGATGTCACTCTATTATAAAAAGTTAATAAATTGCTAAGGCAGGACCAACCTTTAACAAAACCATGTTGGCCCCTATAGAGTATCATATTCTGATCCACCCATTCTTGAATTCTGCCCTTAACCAACTTTTCTAATACTTTTATCACTACTCCCGAGATGGTGATTGGTCTGTAATTTACTACCGCAGTCTTAGAGCCACCTTTATGCAAAGGAACTACTTGCCTTCCTTCCACTCCCTAGGGACCACACCAGAGTTCAGACTTAAGTTAAATAACCAAGTAAGAGGCGTTGACAATTCCTTTGCACATTCACGTAACACCCAAGCTGATATTCCATCTAAACCTACAGCGGTGTTCGCATTTAAATTCTGCAATATACTAAGCACCTCTGATTCATTAACTTCAAATCTCACATCAGTTATTGCTACAGGTACAGAGATATCCTCACTTGGGTGATAGACTTTTGAAAAGTGGTCATCATCTAGTAAATTTGAACACGTTAATCTAGTACAAAAAGCTCAGTTATTTAACGAAATGTTTTTTTTTTCCCACTACGTCAGTTTCTCAGATATTTACTATATAAAACTTTTTTATATATTAATTCGTATGGCTATTTTGCCTATTTTTCTTTAGGAGTACTCCTTTTATGGTGTCATTTGCTTTTTCTCAATTTTTTAGGGCATTATTGATATTTTAAAGATATACATGAAGAATACAAGGAAGGAATAATTTTGATGTTCCTGGTTTTCTTCTTTCGGAACAGCAGCAGGCTTATAGCGATAAACATTTAGATACCACTGCTGAATTATGACAGAAAAGAGGATCGAGGGATCGAGGGGGGGGGGATCTGTATATAGAAAGATGTGGGGGAATTGCGGATAAAACAAAGGTATGCGAATTCACAGCCCACCCTTGGAAACGCGGATTTTAAATTCACAATATACCTTTGTTTTATCCGCAATTCCCCCACATCTTTCTATATACAGATTCCCCCCCCCCCGATCCCTCGACCCTCTTTTCTGTCATAATTCAGCAGTGGTATCTAAATGTTTATCGCTATAAGCCTGCTGCTGCACCGAAAGAAGAAAACCAGGAACATCCTACAAAGGTATGTCCAAAATTATTCCTTCCTTGTATTCTTCATGTATATCTTTAAAATATCAATAATGCCCTAAAAAATTGAGAAAAAGTCAATGACACCATACAAGGAGTACTCCTAAAGAAAAATAGGCAAAATAGCTATAAAAATTAATATTTATTTCGAATATTTATTATATAAAATTTTTATTAAAAATTATTATATACAAGAAATTTGCATTTTACTTATTTTACATTTTATTTATTTTTTACATCCTTGTACAATAAATTTATACTTAACAAACTATTTTATATACTTAATATTCTTTTCGTATTCCAAAAATATTATTAATGCTATGAAATCAATTGTTCTTATAAAAAAATTGTTGGTATAAGTGAGCCGTGGTTAGATAACGATGACATCCTAACAGGAATAGAGATGAACGGATATGATATTTTTCGTGAAGATAGACAGGGAAGAACGGGAGGAGGAGTACTATTAATAGCAGCAGATGAGTTGTGCCCATCTAAGGTAGATTTGCAAAGTGCAAATAGTGGTCACGGTTTTGAGGCGGTATGGTATGAGGTAGAAGTAAACATGATGAAATATTTAGTTGGGTGTTGCTATAGACCTGGTAATATGGAGGGTAATGTCGTGAAGATAGACAGGGAAGAAAGGGAGGGGGAGTACTGTTAATGGTAGCAGATGAGTTGTGCCCATCTAAGGTGGAATTGCAAGGTGCAAATAGTTGTCACGGTTTTGAGGCGGTATTATGGTGTGAGGTAGAAGTAAACAGGATGAAATATTTAGTTGGGTGTTGTATGGACCTGGTAATATGGAGGGTAATGAGAAGGAAATGTATAGGCAAATTGGCCTAGCTTGCAAGAAACGAGTTATCATTATGGGAGACTTTAATTATGGTAATATACACTGGAAGCAAGAGACTGCATCTGAGGGTAAAGAAAATGAATTTTTGGAGTTTTTGAAAGATAATTACCTTAGGCAGCACGTAACGGAGGGTACACGAGGATCAAGAATATTGGATCTGATCATCTCATCAGATGATGTTATTATAAATGAGGTGTCAAATCTTCCACCAGTTGGTGAGAGGGACCACGAGGTGATCACGTGCAGGGTGACCAGTCATTCGAGGACGTTTGTTTGAAAGGAATGTATGTGGAATTATAAGACTGGTAATTATGAAAAGCTCAGGAAACAGCTTGCGATAATAAATTGGAAAGAGGAACTGGATGGAAAGGATATCAATGCTGCTTGGGTCATACTCAAGAACTATTTGGTGGAGGCAACATCAGGGTGCATTCCAAAGGTTAAGAGGGTAAACAGAGTAGGTGTAAAATGGATGAATCAAGAGATAAGACATGCAATCTGGAAGAAGAAGCTATTATGGAAGAAACACAAAATGAGTATTCATAACAACCAGTTGCATGAGAAGTACAAAGAGCAGGCGAGGAAGGTGACTAGCTTGATAAGGATAGCAAAAATGCAGTATGAGCAGCAGTTAGCTAAAGCGGCCAAAAAAAATCCTAAGGAGTTTTTTCGATATGTCGCCAGTAGAAGAAAGAATGATTATGGTAGGATGGGATTGATTGGTGAAAACGGAGGAATGATAACCACTGCGGAGGATATAGTTGAGATATTTAGCGAGCAATTTCTAAAGGTATTTCATTCATGTGAATGTGGCATCATGCAGAACTTGAAAGCAGTGGGAAAGGAGGAGGAGGAGGAACTGTTAGTAAGTGAACAGGAGGTAAATGAGGATTTGAAGAGACTTGATGTAAATAAGGCTGTGGTACTTGATGCTATTTCACCACGTGTCTTGAGGTAATGTGCCAGAGAGTTAGCAACAGCTTTTGTATATCTTTTGAACACGAGTCTCTTACTGGGTCAAGTTCCAAAAGAGTGGAAAGAGGGTAAAATTGTTCCAATTCATAAGGAGGGTGATAAGAGTAAGGCTTTAAATTATAGACCAGTATGAGTGCCTGGAGTTGTGGTCAAGGTATTAGAGAAGTTAGTTATGAATAAGATTCAGAATTGGGTTGACAACAGAAAAAAATACTCTTTGGAGGCCAGCATGGATTTACTAAAGGAAGATCGTGCTTTAGCAATCTGCTTACTTTTTATAATAAAGTGACAAATGCGTTTGATAAGGGTTGCGTATACAGTGGTATATTTAGATTTTGCAAAGGTGTTTGATAAATTGCCACACGGCAAGCTGGTAACTAAATTGGAACGGATGGGGCTGAACAGTAGATTGGTTTGCTGGATTGGAGATTGGCTGTCTGATAGGTATCAGCGAGTTGTCTATGGAGGAGCGATATCCCAGAAGAGGAAAGTTACTAGTGGTGTACCTCAAGGGTTTGTTTTGGGTCCATTGCTGTTTAATTTGTTTGTAAAATGATATTTGGAGAGGTCTGAATGGTGATGTGCAGTTGCTTGCAGATGATGCAAAGTTGGGGAGAGTATCAGGAGTAGTGTGGATGCTGTAGCTTTGCAAGAGGACTTGAATACACTGGCTGAATGGGCAAATGAGTGGGGTTCTCAATTCAATGTTTCAAAGTGTAAGGTTTTGAAATTTGGGAAGCAGAGATGGGATGTAAAGTACACAATCGATGGAAATATCTTGGAAGAGGTAGAGGAGATGAGAGATCTGGGAGCGATTGTAGACAAGGACCTAAAATTTCGGGGACATGTTACTAAAATTGAGAAGACAACACAGCGGATAATGGGAATGATGCGGAGGACATTGACTTGTAGAAGTAGGGATGTTATGGTTCCTTTGTATAAGGCTTTGATAAGGCCACATATGGATTACTGTGCACAGATCTGGTCGCCTGGTTTTCAAAAAGATGAAATTGCGTTGTAAAACGTTCAGAGGCGATTGACTAAGGTGGTTTCTGGTCTCTGGAATGTGGAGTATGATGATAGATTGACAAAATGCAATTTGCAGAAATTGGTGGATAGAAGGAGGAGGGGGGATATGATTGAGACATATATGCTGTTAAGAGGTTATTACCAGATTAATGTCGGGGAGGTTTTGCACAGAATGGGTGAAGATAGCAGGAGAACAAGAGGTCATTCCTGGAAGCTGTATAAGGAGGGTGTGAGCAAGGGAGTGAGGAGCAGGTTTTTTGCATGGAGAGTGGTGAGTGATTGGAATGCTTTGCCCGAGAGTGTGGTGAGTGCAGAGACAGTGAATACATTTAAGGCGCGGTATGATAAACTGTGTGTATAACAGTGGACCTCCCATGATGAGTCTGACTCCATAGAGGTTTTAAAATAATAATAAATTTAAATTTTATATAGACACCGCATATCAAAAAAAAAATGTTCGATTTGATTATATTTTAAAAGAGCTCTAGGAGTAAGTTGCTTTAGAAAAAGCAACTGACACCAAAAAAATGAAAAGATGGTCCTTGTTGGGGATCTAAATAGCAGAGTAGGAAATGATTGTGAGACATACAAAAATATTTTGGGAAAATTTGGAGAAAAGAGCAAAGCTAATAATAATGGCAAATATCTGTTGGATTTCTGCTCAGGACATGGACTGGTTATTACTAACACCATGTTCCAACATAAAAATGTGCACAAATTCACATGGAGAGAAGAGGCTAGGAATAAGAAAAGTCTCATTGACTATGTTATTGTTGATAGTGATGTTTTCTCCCTGGTGCAGGACACCAGAGTGTACAGAGGATTTGAAATTGGAAGTGATCACTATTTAGTCTTGAGCAGGATAAAATTGAATTTCACATTGAAAAGAATAACACGTAAGAAAGTTTTAAAGCGAATAAAAGTTGAGCAATTCTCAGATGTGAACTGTAGACTAAAATACACAAAGATTATTGAAAAAAAATGAAAGAGTTTGAGAACAGGAATCAAACCTTGGAGATTCAGTGGCAAACTCTGAAGAAAGCATTGATTGATTCTGCCAGAGAGGAATGTGGTGAGGTTGTCTGTAAGGATAAAAAAATCAGAACTCCCTGGTGGACACAGGAAGTTAAAGAGGCAGTGAAGGAAAAGAAGAAAGCATACCAAAAGTTCCTGTCAAATAAGTCAGCTTGTGCTCTTAGAGACAAATGCAAGAATGCTAAACACTGTGTAAAACTAGCTAAACAAAAGTCATGGGAGGATTTTGGCAAGAATATAGAAAATAAATATCAAGAAGGTGGCAAAATATTCCGGAGGTTGTTGAAGAAGCTTAAGAATGGAGGAAAGAGTGCTGTAAAAGGAATTAGAGATGATAAAGGTGAAATGAAAACAGGAGAAAAAGATATCCTTGAAGTATGGAGTAATTACTTTGAAAAACTGCTAAATGAAACAAGCAGTAATGACAGCACAGTGGTAAAAAACATTGACCAGGCATGCAGTCAGGAATACATATCCGTACTTGATGTAGAAAAAGCCATCAAAGGCTTGAAATGTGGAAAGGCAGCAGGAGTAGATGATATTCGACCAGAAATGCTGAAGTATGGTGGTATAAGAGTCTTACAGTGGCTGCACTGCATAGTTCAGAAAGCATGGACAGAGGGACGAATTCCTGATGATTGGAGTAGAGCTCTCATAGTACCTATATATAAAAAGGGAAATAAAACTGCATGTGAGAATTACAGAGGTATTTCCCTACTGAGTGTTCCTGGCAAGATCTATGCAAGTATACTTGAGAAACGGTTGAGAAGAATTGTGGAAGAAAAGCTTGGTGAAGAACAAGCTGGATTCAGGCCAAATAGAGGCTGTCAGGATCAGATCTTCACTTTACGACAAATAGTCGAGAAAGCATGGGAATATAACAAAGTTCTGTATTTAAGTTTTGTCGATTTGGAAAAGGCATATGACAAGGTGCCAAGAGAGAAGCTATTCAATACGCTGCAGTTATATGGTGTCAATGGGGCATTATATCAAGCAATACTTAGTCTTTATTTGAGTTGTAAGTCAGCAGTTAGAATTGAAGGAAGTACAGGAAGATGGTTTAATGTTAAATCTGGTGTGAGACAAGGATGTACATTATCCCCTCTGTTATTCATTATCTATATGGATCACATTATGAAGGAAAGTGGTATTAAACATGATATCAAAATTGGAGATGTTAATGTCAGCTCTTTGCTTTATGCGGATGATGTTATACTTCTAAATAAATGTGCTACAAGTCTGCAAGATTCTCTGACTAAATTGAATAGCTGTTGTAATAGATATGGTATGAAGGTCAGCAATAAAAAGACAAAGACAATGAAGATAGGCAGAATCATTGAAAATGCCAACTGTGTTGTGAATGGAGAACCTGTGGAACAAGTAAAACAGTTCAGCTACTTAGGCACGATTTTTACTGAAGATAGTAAATTAAATATAGAAATAGACAACAGAATCAGCAAAGCTGGTATGGTGGGAAGTCAATTGAATAAATTCATATGGAATAAGAGAGAAATTAGTCGGAACACTAAATTAGCTGTATACAAGACAGTGTTCAAACCAGTTTTAACTAATGGATCTGAGAGCTGGGTCAGAAGCAAAACACTTGACCAAAGACTAGAGACCACAGATATGAGAGTCCTGAGAAAGATTATAGGTGTGAGCAGATGGCATCAATGGCAATATCATATTAAAAACGAGGATATTAGGAAAGAACTTGACATTGTCAGCATCCAGGAATGCGTAGCAGAGCTAATCTCAGGTGGTATGGTCACTTAAATAGAATGGGCGAGGAAAGATTAGCAAAACAAGTGTTCTCTGCCAGGTTGGCAGCAAAACGACCCAGAGGAAGACCAAGATATAGGTGGATTGATACAGTACAAAGTGCCTTAGACGATAGAAATATAAGATCTGATAAGGTTGGAGTCTTGACAAGTAACAGACTGATTTGGAGGAAAATTGTAGATAGGAAATTAATAATGATGTCATTTTTTTTTTCATGTAGTACTATCATATCCTGCACATCCCTTGAGGGTACATGGCAGGAATTTGATGATGATGATGATGATTATAATAATAATAATAAATCATGCTATGAAATAAAAATATGAGTAAATATATATTTTTAGGTTTCTTTTCGTATCCTTTTAATTTTCAATTTTTCCTTATATTTAAAAAAACTATTTTTATAAAAATTGTTTTTTTTTAAATTTTATATAGACACCGCATATCAAAAAAAAAAAAAAACATGTTCGATTTGATTATATTTTAAAAGAGCTCTAGAGTTTTGTAATGCCTGATTTCTCTTGTTCTTTCTCCATTAAAGAGCTTTTAACTTTGATTAATTCTATACAGCAATAAAGAAGAATATGTACAAGATATGTATTTTAAGAATTCATTAACTTTAGTTCTTATGAATAGAAAAACACGCGAGTAAAATTCAAAACAATTTTAATATGAAAATCTTTTTTTTTTTTTTCATTTTAAAAGTTTATATATTTCCTTTAAAATAATTTTATTTTACCTTGATTTAAAAAATAAAACAAACGAATTATTCTATTTTTCACTTCAAGTTCATGGCAGACGAACAGCGCTGTAAAGAATTCTTTTTTTTTGGCTCAATGAAGAAAGGGAAAAATATCAAATTTTTAACACTGAATGCTTTTTGGTTTGTTTATCAAGGTGTTACTGCTAATCTCGGAATTTAGCTATTTACAACACTCTTAATGTCGGGGAGATTTTGCACAGAATGGGTGAGAATAGCAGGAGAACAAGAGGTCATTCCTGGAAGCTATATAAGGAGGGTGTGAGCAAGGGAGTGAGGAGCAGGTTTTTTGCATGGAGAGTGGTGAGTGATTGAAATGCTTTACCCGAGAGTGTGGACAGTACCAGTACCGAGAGAACGACAGTACCAGTACCCGAGAGAACGACAGTACCAGTGCATTTAGGGTGGTCTTGTTTTTCCCTCACATACGAGGTATCAAGTTCCTGAAACGATGCTCTAAGCGCTTTCATTCTGTTATTCTAAACGTACTTGTATTTTACGATTTTTTTTCTGCCTAAGCAACATTTCTGCAAATATTTACAACTCTCTTTTCATTTCTAACGAAGTCCGTTTGTGAACTTTTATTTTTCATGCGCTTGGCGTAATTTACCGTTGGTAGATTAACTGACTCTAAAAGACTGTGGTGCTACGAGAAAAAAAAAATACTATATTGCATGCTTGATTCGTGAGAATTTCCTTTCTAGTCCCTGAGGAAACCCATCAAATATGACCATAAAAGCAATGTAGCAGAAAGTGTTAGCGGATGAACGAACTATGACAGTTGCATGATTACCCTATTCATTTTTTTAGTATACATTATATAACAATCCAACAACTGATTATATAGTAGACTTAGGTCTCATTAATCGTAAGTAAATAAAAAAAAAAATGATTTCCTTGAAATCGTTTCTGCCCATCCAATTATTTTTAATGATTTATCTTTTCCTGTGGCCGCCAAGACTGGAAACAAAAGAAAGTCTTCGAAAGAAAGTTATCGAAATATTAAGACGGTGGATAATACGGTAAATGCTATTTCAATTACTTGGTAGGTTGTCTTTTCTATAAAATATTTTGCTTTTAATTATCGTTCATTAAAAAAAATCATTCATTACAATTTGTTACTATTGTATTTAAATCAGGAATAAATACTTTCGCTCAAATTTGTTATATTTCTAATGTAAATATGAATCCCACGAATCTGTAAATGCACGTACTAAGTAATACTGAGGGTGATGTACCGGTTACGTAATCAGAAAACCTGCTCCTCCATCAGAACACCTTTTCCAAGCTATTTCAGGTCACCAGTGAGCAGAGTGGTGGTGGTTGTATCATAGTACACCCTCTGTACAAAAAGAAACCGAACTTTTGATAGAAAATAAAACACAGGCCAATTATAATTATTCAAATCATTTATTTCAATCAATATACTCTCCCTCAGCTTGAAACACCATGAAACAAATATCATAAACAGTTGACACAACACTAATGAAGGTTGCCGCTTTTGACAACAAAAAGATACAACAGGTGGCGCCACTAGTTTCTTCTATTTTCGAAAAGTTCAGTTTCTTTTTGGACAGAGGGTGTACGATACAACCACCGAACGTATGAAACATCGAATTATGAAATTCATCTATCACCTGACGACATTCACAAAATATCCATACCTCCATTGGGATTAGAACTCATAGTCTGTTGATTAAATACGATATCCATTCGGCCAATCAGGATGGCAGATAAATATTTCAATCACTGACCGTTCTTGGCATAGAGTTTTTTTTCCTGTGCATTGCAAGTAGATTTTTATACCAAAATTTTAATAGTTTTCGACGACTATGATATAAAGATGAATTGCAGGTGGATGGATATTGCTATATTGACTAAAAACAATGTTTTTTTTTAAATTTTTTTAAAAAAATTTTTTAAAGTTGTTGTGGCTGTGATAACAGCAAAAAAAAATTTGTGATTTCTTAAATGATATATTAATTGTAAACAGATTCGACGTCAAAGATTTCCGAATATTAACGATTTCTGCCGATTGCGATCAGGTTTGGTATCCGTTTGACGGTAGTCAATAAAGAAAAAATAAGTAAAACAGCTGATGACATCATTATTAGCATAATAGCAAACGACTGTAGCTTGCTGCAGCAACTACAAATCATGTTCTTCCAAACCTCCGACAGGCAGCGCTAAAAGTAAAATTTATGCGCGGATGAACACGAAAACAAATAGGGAAGGGGTGGGGAATATGTTCAACAAAAGCATGACAATTCCCTAACATATTAAGTTAATTAATTTCTTTCACGAAACGAACGCCTCATACATATTTCTTAAGAAAATTTTGTAACGCCATTTTTTTTCTTTTATTCTAATTATAACTTGCGATATTTAACACGAACCCAAATCACTAATACCAAACGAAACTAACCACAATAACAAAAACCTCAGTACATTGCACTTTAGCGAGATCACTTGTTTGCTATGGCGCTCGCTATGGAACCAGTAAAACTGTGATAACAGAAGCGAAATAGAGCGCTTAACTTCTTTTGAATTGCTCACCTTTCAAATTGATCATTGAAACCTCAGAATTAAACATAAATATAGGATTGTGCTTTAAAATATTTCAACTAATAATAATCTACTATACTAATAATAATTTTTAAATAATAGTACAAAATCCAGAAACTTGAATAACATACCTTTCTTATCAACAGTTTTATTGAGTCTGGAAATTGAGAAGTTTCCATAGCTTTTGTATAATGCTTCAAACTTCTTATATTATCATATTGGAACAGCTTATGGCAATGAAACACTTTTAAACCGAGCTAAAGTAGCGCGAAGTGAAATCATATTGTTTTCTTGTTGATACATAATGTGACAACGACCGCCATTACACACTAAGTAGTTTATGTAGCGGAACGCTGAAACTAGCATTCATTCGGCGAAACAAAGATATCTGCTTCCATTCTGTAAACATTAATGCTATGAAAGCTCTTTCCACTTTCAAACTTCAGAACTATTTAATACATTTAAAAACAAACGGTTTCAAACGATATTTTAACATTACATAACCCCCTCCACACACACACACACTTTCGTTTTGATAATATTCCGAACATTCTAATCAAATTAGATTACTCTATCAACAAAGTTTTTCTCCATACTGCTGTAATTAATACTACTATAGAGATTCGTAAAATCAGTATTTTGTGACTAGAAAACTTCTGGTCACTAAACACAGTTTTTTTACACACACACACACACACTTTAATGCTATGAAAGCTCTTTCCACTTTCAAACTTCAGAACTATTTAATACATTTAAAAACAAACGGTTTCAAACGATATTTTAACATTACATAACCCCCTCCACACACACACACACTTTCGTTTTGATAATATTCCGAACATTCTAATCAAATTAGATTACTCTATCAACAAAGTTTTTCTCCATACTGCTGTAATTAATACTACTATAGAGATTCGTAAAATCAGTATTTTGTGACTAGAAAACTTCTGGTCACTAAACACAGTTTTTTTACACACACACACACACACACACACACACACACACACACACACACACACACACACACACACACACACACACACACACAAACACACACACATTCTGGTCACTAAACACAGTTTTTTTACACACACACACACACACTTTAATGCTATGAAAGCTCTTTCCACTTTCAAACTTCAGAACTATTTAATACATTTAAAAACAAACGGTTTCAAACGATATTTTAACATTACATAACCCCCTCCACACACACACACACTTTCGTTTTGATAATATTCCGAACATTCTAATCAAATTAGATTACTCTATCAACAAAGTTTTTCTCCATACTGGTGTAATTAATACTACTATAGAGATTCGTAAAATCAGTATTTTGTGACTAGAAAACTTCTGGTCACTAAACACAGTTTTTTTACACACACACACACACACACACACACACACACACACACACACACACACACACACACACACACACACAAACACACACACATTCTGGTCACTAAACACAGTTTTTTTACACACACACACACACACACACACTTTAATGCTATGAAAGCTCTTTCCACTTTCAAACTTCAGAACTATTTAATACATTTAAAAACAAACGGTTTCAAACGATATTTTAACATTACATAACCCCCTCCACACACACACACACTTTCGTTTTGATAATATTCCGAACATTCTAATCAAATTAGATTACTCTATCAACAAAGTTTTTCTCCATACTGGTGTAATTAATACTACTATAGAGATTCGTAAAATCAGTATTTTGTGACTAGAAAACTTCTGGTCACTAAACACAGTTTTTTTACACGCACGCACGCACGCACGCACGCACACACACACACACACACACACACACACACACACACACACACACACACACACACACACACACACACACACACACACACACACACACACACACACACACACACACACACACACACACACACACACACACACACACACACACACACACACACACACACACACACAAAGCAAGTAAATGATCCTGACGCTTTTCCCTAATTTTCTAGATCTCATTACTAAACATTCAGAATTTCTTCCCACGTTGTTCAGGAGAACAGTAAAATTTTATACTCTTTACAATGCTTATACAAGAATAGATTAAATCTGTCTTTAACTTCGTCTGACTAAAAGTGATAACAAATTGGTAATTATTTGTTGAGTTCAGTTAAACACAATACAAAAATTCAGAAAATAGCAGCAGTTTTTATTCGAAAGATAGCAATAAAATCGAATATAATGCAACTATTATCATGTACTTACAGTATATTTAACTGATTCCGTTATATATAATGCAACTATTATCATGTACTTACAGTATATTTAACTGATTCCGTTATATATAATGCTGTCATATTGCAGAGATATGTGGAATACCTATGTAGAGATGTAGAAAAATCCGAAAAAGATTTCATGATTTGCAATTATATATTTTTCACTAATTCATATTAGATGAAATCTTAGAAGCTCTGGTTTCAGAGTACATTTTGCTAGACGCCGTTGATAGTAAGTTTCACCAGAGAATTTTTTAAACAAAATATTCTTAAATTATTTAATATTTAATTTATTATATTTAATATTTAATTAAATATATTTAACATTTTATTTAATATTTTATTTAATATATTTAATTAAATATTATTAAACACTATGATACAGTTGCATAAAAAAATAACGAAAAAATTAAACAAAAATTAAAAAACATGCAGAATTTGAATCTCTCTGTCTCTCTTTTCTAGTTTTAAATTTCTTGTCCAGTTGGTGTACATTCATTTTTCTCTCATTGTTGCTCTCCAAATTATGATAATCATTCTGACATTTTTTATTTTATATCCTTGATGCTCGAGTTTTTGCTGCCCAAATACCCAGATAGTTTATCCTCATCCACGGGAACTTGAACGCTCAGCTGAAACTGGCTTTCCTTCTTAATTTTACGGGTCGAGCTGGGAGAGATGACGAATATTTGCTGTTAGCAAATACTTTCTGAGTAAATATGATTTTATACGAAAAGTCCAAAAATCCAATAAAATACCCGATAATCACCTCCATCCTCCAAACACGGTTAATGTCATCTTAAAGAGTTCTCTTTCCAAATCTGTTGTGATCATCTCTCCTCCAATTAACTTGTAACCATAACATCATCCAAGTTTCCTTTTCTATGAAATAGTTTCCTTTTCTTGGCGAGTATTACATATGTAGGGAGTATTGCTTAAAAAATCAGAGGAAATGCTAACTTGACCCCGAGATAGTAGTTGACTTTATTTGGTCTTCCTACTCCAAAGTGTTTACTGCCTTGTTTGGACATAGGACTCTGGTTTCTTTCCGTCATCCTTTATCAGGTGTAATGTGGGAAAATCCTCGAAGAACAATCCAAATATACTTGCAGGAGCCTAGAGGCACTGCAAGTGTATATGAGGAACTATATCGTTCCTCATATGACAGAACAGCAATAAGCAATATCTCTTGTATAGGTATTTTCGCTGGTCTACCGCTAGGTAGTACATAGGACCGAATCTTAACCTAATCCATAAAACTCACAAATCTTAATAATACTTATAAAAACATCAATATCAACTTTACTAATATCTGGAACATCAATATTAATTTAAATTATGTGCGTTTCCACCTACAGTCACCCAAATAAGACTTCTTATTTCTAATGGAAACATTAACAACTAGAGACTAATGGAGCAGGAGGTCTTAACAACTACGGTTTACATTAACTATCGAACTCATGCTTGCAAAAGTGACAAAGAAGGAGGGATAAATGCATCCGGAACCGGTGAATTCATTCCTATATCAGGGAACACTAAACCTTGAATTCCCCCCCATCTCCATCTGATCTAATCTGGTTCAAAATCTGAGCCTCGAGATCGTCATGTTCATAATACTTCCACTGATCAAGACAGTAAAACCCTGGGATATTGTGCAGTAAGCAAAGACCTCACAAAGATTCTACTCGCCAAAAAATCCAATCGTCGTCATTACCCCTGCTAACACCTTTAATAACATTTTCTTATCCAACTCTTTTCTGAACACACAATAGATGGCAATTTGCCACTTAGTAACTCATACCATAACATCATCCAAGAACACCTCTACCTATCCATTCGTAGTCTCGTTTCATTTGACATTGCAAATATTCCAAGTGGGATGACCTCTACTTCTATTTCAGCGTTTCATGTTTCCATACTTCTGATCCAAGCACTTGCTCAGACTAAATAATAAAAATAATTCCTACAAGAATAAAAGATTTATCCCAAATTCTGCCCCATATCCTGACTACTATTTAAGCATTAGTCCCTAAACAAAGATGCCAGGTAGTCTAAGGAAAATATTCAGCATATCACAAGTGAGTCGAAAACAAATTAGCGCTCTCTTTTTTCTGTACGTAAACGCCCTTCACTCTCTACCTTATCTCCTGCCCAAAGTGATGATGATAACAGTACGCTTCATTCGACTTCTTCATTTGACAAGCGTTATAAGCGGATAGAATGAAAGAGAAGTATGATTTGAATTTGGATGGTAACTGGACGTTGGCCAGTCGCTGCTAGCGTTTTTATAATTTTGTAACAAAAAATAGAAATGATGGATGGCCATTCAGCGAAAGATCACTAAGCCATTAGAAGCTTAAAGGTCTCCCATAAACAATAATATAAAGTCAACTCTGTCCTAGCTATTCTTCACCTGACTAACTTACATATCAAGCCTGTTCTGACACAAACACATAGACTGCTATAGCTTCTTCAACTTCCGAGAAACTGAATGTACCTTTCCATTCGACATACTGCTTCTAGTCAACTATGGAATATTGCTCACACATCAGGAATGGTGCATAAGAAACATTCTAATATCTTAATGCTACCCATCTGAGGACAAACCGATTAATTGGTGATCCCTTTCTCTCACAGATCCAGTCAAATCACTGTCTCAGAGACATTTAGTTTTTACCTAATATCTCTTGTATAGGTATTTTCATGGACGATGTTTCTCTGAATGGCCAGCTATCATTTCTAATATTTTCCAAAACTTTAAGAAAACTATCAGCGGCTGGCCAATGTCCAGTTACTACCCAAATTTAGACCTTACTTCTTTTTCTATCCGCTTCTACTCTTTGGAATAGATTCACTCTTTCTGTCTTTCCCAAAGATTACAACCTTCAGCTGTTTGAGAAACACATCAATAGATTTCATCAATCGGTGCAGACACGCGCGGCACCGACATGTCATAGGTTTGTAACTATTCATGTGTAGGTTTAATCTTCTTCTCTCCTTAACTTAATGGTTGGTAGGATAGCGATATTACTTTGCTAGGGAATAATACTTGAAGGTGGTTTTCTTTTCCGTTGCCGTCCTTGTCCATAAGTATCATATGTTCATAAGTACCATATGCCAGCCTGGCTGGCCGAGTGGTTAGCGTATCCGCTCTCCAGCCAAAAGACTGCGGGCTCGAATCCCACCGTGGGCATGGATGTTTGTGATTGTCTGTGGAAATACTAGTGGTAGTCGTCGTCGGTATATGGCGTTGGTGTAGTTGTGGTCAGTTGGTGGAGACCTGTAGAGCAGGTGCTCTCCCTCGATGAGTCCTTGGACTCCCTGGAGGTGTCTAATAACAATAAGTTTTGTTTTTGTCTGCAGAGCTGGTTTACTTGTTTTGAGGGTTACAAAACCAGAACTTACCTACGATTGAAAAGCCCTGAAAAAGGATATTTGCACACGGTAGGCGAGATTGTAATCCACATCTTTCCATTTAATGGGCTACATTGAAACCAACTGGGCTACAGAGGCACATATTCTACCCATGTGCTGATCATAGTTCACTCCATTCTTTATCATTTGACAGATCTTGAAGGGTCAATTATCCTATACTATAAGATCCTCCATAATCAACATACGGATTTACTTGTATCTATCCGGGTAACTTTGATTCTACCAAAACATAGAGGGGAGGAGATCACCCTTCACTACTTCCTTCATTTTTGGCAGCACCCTGTTCTCCATTAGATTTGTTCTCTTTTGGCTAATTACTTCTAGTTTCCTGACATAAGCACTTCATATTCATAGTTTTCTTTCCCTCCAAATAAACTACATGTCCTTTTCCATTTTACACAAATTATGACCCTTACAGATTCTATCGCTGTACAAATCTAATTAGCTTAACCATAGTATGTGACCCAGCGTCAATTCTGAGGGACAAAAGGATCAATATCATTTACAATTATGGCGGAATTGGAGCCCAGCCCTTTTGATTAAAAATTTTGGTTCAATCCAACTTTGGAGACGTGGATCATCAATAAAGACTCTTCAAATAAAGACAAGTTTGTTGGTCGTGCGGCAGTGGAAGATTTTTTTTTTTCTGAACAAGATTTTTGAGTTAAGATTAATAGGAGATTACAGTTATCAAAAGCCACGTTTTTGCTATCATGTATACCTTACATTTGGGGCAATATATCAGCAGTATCTCTAAATTTAATGTTTGATGTTATTCAGTTGAGTGTCATCCAGTTAATAGATGAACAATTGTTGATTTAGCATCGCTGAACAATTATATAAAATTGAGAAATTTGCTGTAGCGAAATTACATACATGTACAAATGTTCATTTAACTTTATTTTAACATCACCAGTAGACAAAATCCGAAAATGGTTTCTGATTTGTGGTTTTGTACAATGGTTTTAACAGCTAAAATAATAATAAAATGATAATTTTCCTGAAATTTCAAGTTTTCCTCTTCAGCACAGCTAGAATCGTCATCATCATCATCGCAGCTCAAATGGAGGAGACCCAGCGTCAATTCTGAGGGACAAAAGGATCAATATCATTTACAATTGTGGCGGAATTGGAGCCCAGCCCTTTTGATTAAAAATTTTGGTTCAATCCAACTTTGGAGACGTGGATCATCAATAAAGACTCTTCAAATAAAGACAAGTTTGTTGGTCGTGCGGCAGTGGAAGATTTTTTTTTTTTCTGAACAAGATTTTTGAGTTAAGATTAATAGGAGATTACAGTTATCAAAAGCCACGTTTTTGCTATCATGTAAACGTCCGAGCACCACCAAACAGTTACACTCCATCAAAGGACAATAACGTAGATTTCTTTACATATTAGGACTATATATAAAGAAATATTGATGTCTTGATGTCATTTTCCTAAAATTTCATTTAAACTGTAATAATAATAATAATAATAATAACATTATTATTATTATTATTATTATTATTATTATTATTATTAGCTATTTACAGGCCACCAAAAACCTAAACATGAAAAAATTCTTGCATGAACTCAATTGCTGGCTTTCACGCCAAGAAATATGCTCAACCGAATACCTAATGATAATTGGCGATATAAACATAAATATTGCAAACAAAAACCAGAACAACACCGTACAATACCTAGACACGCTATCCATGTATAATCCAATACCAACAATAACATCATGTACTAGAGAAGAAATATTCGGAAATACTATCACTGCCTCCTGTCTAGATCATATAAACGTCCGAGCACCACCAAACAGTTACACTGCATCAGTCATAAAGTGCAAAGTAGCAGACCATTACTTCACCGCTCTAAACCTGCACACCAAGACAATATCCATACAATGTCCCACAGAAGAAATGCGACAAAAAACAATAATAGACGAAGAAATAGTCAACCACGAAATAAGAAAAACAGACTGGGAACACCTGGCATCAGATTCAGCAGATATCTTATACAACAACATTAAACTCACACTGGAGGAAATATATAAGAAAGCTACAAAGAAAGTCAGAATTCGTTCAAAAACAACACAAAATCCTTGGATAACACAAAACTTAATCCTAGAAATACAAAAGGACGCTTAATGGAAAGAATTAAAGCAATATCCAAATAACACAGTTTTAAAAACTGAATATAAGATAACAAGGAATCGTCTTACAACACAAATCAGAAATACAAAAAGAAGCTACTACAGAGACAAAATAACCTCTGCACTAAACAACATGAAACAAACCTGGCATCTGATCAATGAGATGCTAGATTGTGTTCCCAACACCACCGCCTCCGAAACCATAAAACACAACTTCATGAAAGACGCAAAACCTATCCAACAACTAGCAAATGACTTTAACCAATACTTTGCAGACTCCATCCAAGAATTGCTCAGAAATATTGTCCCAATCACAAAACGTGATCCTCCACTTGGACCACAATCAAAACAGACATTATGGTTCCCAACCATAAAAGAAGCAGAACATCTCTCTGCAATACATCAAATCAAACCAAACAAAGGCCCAGGAATTGATGGTATAAGACCTAAAGATATAAAGCAACATGCAACTAGTTTAAGTTCTATCCTACTAAAATTAATAAATAAAATATTTAAAACAGGACAGATACTAAGTATGCTAAAGACATAATCACACTAAATATGCTAAATCACACTAAATATGCTAAACCCCATAATCACACCCATATACAAACATGGAAAAAGAAATTTAATCAGCAATTACAGACCCATAGCAACCTTACCAATTATCAATCAAATTATGGAGCGGATCATACTGAAGAAACTCACAGCATACACAGAAACTTTTCATATTATCCCCAAAACACAATATGGTTTTCAGAAAACTAAGGGAACAACATCTCTCTTGGAAGACTTCGCAGACGTAATTAATACCGCCTTAGACAAAAACAAAATTGCCATGGTAGTCTTTATTGATCTAACTAAAGCATTCGATACACTCACACACCAAACCTTGTTAGAAAAGTTGAGGCATGTTGGAATAGACGGGCCTCTTCACAGGTGGTTTATAAACTACTTTCAAAATAGAAAGCATATCACACGTATTGGATCAAACCGAAGCAGAGAGCTACCAGTAACCTGTGGAGTGCCACAGGGAGCTGTACTTTCCCCAACTTTATTCAACATTTACACGCACGATATTAATCAGCTACCACTCAGAGGTAAGATATTCCAATACGCAGACCAGACAGCAATAATATCCATCCATAATAACGCAAGCATAGCCCAAACAAATATGCAACATGACATAAATCTGATCATAGACTGGCTCACGAAAAACTCCATACACCTAAATTCAGAAAAGACAAAATTGATGATATTCAGAAATCCACTGACGCGACCAGTTGATAACAAATATATAACCATCCAACATCCACTTTCCAACATAAAAAACACACAGAACAGCAAAACCACTACAATCACTCAGGTTGAAACAATACGATACCTTAGAATTTACTTCGATGCGGATATGAACTGGAACAGCCACATAAACCATCTACACAACAAACTCCGAACAATAAGTGGCAAACTCTACAGGTTAAAAGACGCCTATACGCCTAAAAATGCCAAAATATACTAAGATACGCTATAACAACGTATGCTTTCTGTGAACCCTGCAAATTAAATAGATTAATGTCGCTACAGTACAAAATGATAAAACTGATCTTTTGGGAACAAAGAGAAAATAACGACTTTATATATACTGCAATGTGAGAACACAAAATACTGACAGCAAAACATTTATGTCACTATGCAGCTTTGCTAAAACATTATTTCGATGCCAACTACAGGACAGTCAGAAATACATACCATATAACAAGACCTCAGACAACTAATTATATCACATATAAATACAATAATCACTACGGAAAGGCCACGCGAAACTTCTACATCCCAGACATGATAAACAAATTACCTTTTGAATACAGAAACCTTACAAACTACAATAGCCTGACAAGAGCTCTAAGGACATACTACGAACAAGAAACACGCACCCAAAATACCATACAAACTTAATGAAACACAATATATTCGCTCAGGCTTCCAGTTCAGCGACGCATCAATACATTCCAAGTTATTGTGTGTGTGTGTGTGTGTGTGTGTGTGTGTGTGTGTGTGTGTGTGTGTGTGTGTGTGTGTGTGTGTGTGTGTGTGTGTGTGTGTGTGTGTGCGTGTGCGTGTGCGCGCCCGAATTTCTCACTCATAGATTTTGTAGCTTCCTTTTTTTTTCACAGTAAAAAAAAAAAAAAAAAACAATAAATAGTTCTCATCCAAGATGTATCATATGTAACAAATGCATGTAATGTATGTATCACATGAAAACCAATGTATGTAATGTAAGTATTATATGTAAACAAATGTAAGTAATGTATCATATGTAATCAAATGTATGCAATATAGAGTAATTATATCCATTGATATTGTATATCTAGAGTGTAAAATTGCAAAGAAACATCTGTAATAATCATCATTATGAATATTATAATAATACACGTTGTAAACAGTTATTGTTATTATTATTATTTAAAAAACTTTATGTACGAGAAAGTATTTGTTATGCATAATTGTGTTCCTATAATGTTTATCTGAGATATTTATCTGAGAAATAATAATGTTAAAAAAAATTATTATTATTTCAACCATTTTTGGAAGGATTAGACTGAGGTATTCGAGTTCTTGGCTTCTCTTCTACATACTGCCAGAAATGTTATGTTCTCTCTCGAATGATATTTTTATAATAAAATGTTTCATGAAAAAAAAAATTCTTATTATTATTACTGCGCGCATCTTGATGGAGTCCCAACACTCATCGCGGGAGGCTACTGTACGCTATATATATATATATATATATATATATATACAATGCACCGAATTTAGCAGGCCCCATGTCATCCTACTTCTGAAGTGTATTTTTGTTAAGTGCTTATGTTTATTGCCAGGGAGAACCCTACTAGCTCTTCGACTACGTACTTTCAATTGAAAAAATCCCTTAAAGGATTCTTCACGTCTCGTCGATAACTGAACCAATATTTTTCAACCAAAGGGAGTTTATAGTGTGTTGCACTCTCCACAGGAATCTTTTACTACTGGAATCCAGTACCTAGGATTGTAAACAACAATTCGAATTTTGTAGTCATAGAGCGATTTTTAAGCAGAATCACTGCAGTAGAACATATATGGATCGAATGACGTAGTTCTTAGATAATATAACGAAGGACGTCTTATTAGATTATGGGACATTCTTCTATTGGTCGAAAGTCCATTTAAATTAAATTTAAAGGGGTTCGATGGCAGTGGAAAGGAATGGTTTATAAAGAGACACCTGTTTGTGTTGCCTTACATTCTCTATAATACCCGTCAATAGAAGAACATACCCCATTAGGAAATATATTCATCCTGTTAACATATTTTATCCCACTTGTTTTTTTCCTTTAAAATTTTAAAGTAATTATCATAGATATCCTAAATATCTTTATCAAGTTTATGTATCCTTTGTATTATCTTTAAATACTTTTATAATCCTTCATTTCTTTAAAAAAAATTAGTACTCTTTAGAACATTCTTGAATGATATTTATCTTTCATATTCTTTTTAATGACTGCTTTTTTGCATCACTTTATTTTCTATTTTTTTTTTGATTCTCTAGGAATGTATAATAATTAGCTTATGATGAATTTTCTGTGTAATTTTTCGCTTACCTCTTTCTTTAATTTTGAGTGCATCAAAATGTTATTATTTTAATTTCATGGGCAACTTCCTTTAGTGAGGATGTTTTCTTCATATCTTCTTCAAATACTGAGATCCGTACTACCCCGTTAATTTTAGGGACACCTATTTAACATATAAGTTAATGCATTTGATGAGTGGCTTCTCCTAGGATTCAATGGTTTGAAGGGAATACGGGATCATCTATATTATTTGAATCGACTTGTAGAGTCATCGATATAGTTTTATAATTTAAAAGATGGAGTATTGTTGATTTCAACGTAGAAATTTCTCGGAGTAGTTAAAGAGATTTAAGAAAATTATAAGATAACAAGTTAAAATTGTTGGGATTAGGAACTATATATATATATATATATATATATATATACACATTTATAAAATTAATATTTAACTGACTAGAACCCGAGAAAGTATAACACAAACTTTAATAAATCACAACTAGCTTCATCGGTGTCCCGACTTCTTCAGGTGAGTAAGAAATAACACAAAACTTATAAAACTAACAAGGTAAAAAACAAAATTTTTCAATTTTTCGAAAAATCACCCACACTGATAGATATTTGCATGCCTCTTCTCATCACTTCCCTCCTCAAAAACTTGGCATCATCTCCACCTTTGCCCATCGTGTAAGATGTCATTTCCACAGAAGAAGACCTTCAAACAGAACTTAACTTCCTGAAAAACACCTTCTTAAATAATGGATATTCATCTCGTAACATCTCTAAACGTTTGAGACCACCCCAACAACCTCGACAAGAAGATGAATCCAACCCTATCACTCACATACAGTTACCATTTATTAGCTCTCTTACCCCAAAACTATCTAGGATTATGAAGAAATTCAACACAAAGACCGACTATACAACTTTGCCAAAACTTCGTTCTTTTCTGAGTCGACCAAAACCAAAACACAAACAACTGCATTTTCCTGGTGTTTATAAAGTTATGTGCGACTGTGGTCGACCATATTTTGGCCAGACAGATAAATCCATTTCACTACGTCTTGAGGAACATAGACGTGACATCTCCTACAGTAGAACACGAGCGAGCGCCCTTTCCAGTCATGTTCTTTTCTCCGCCAACTCTAACCGCGAAGAACATCAACACCAACTTCTTTGGGACTGCACAACCAATTTATATATACAAGGATGAATTTGAAAGACGAATTATAGAATCCAAAGAAATAGTTCTGGACCCTTCACACATGAACAACAATCTGAACTACTATTTGCTTGATTCTCATAGCGCAGTAATCCAGTACTGGCGCTCTAAAATTAGCTGTCACGCACATTCAACTCATGCTAACAATAGCACGCGGTCACCTATTCAAATATGACTGTTACCATTCTTCTTCTTTTTATTAAGCTGGAAAGTCCATGTTTTTTACCTTGTTAGTTTTATAAGTTTTGTGTTATTCCTTACTCACCTGAAGAAGTCGGGACACCGATGAAACTAGTTGTGATTTATTAAAGTTTGTGTTATACTTTCTCGGGTTCTAGTCAGTTAAATATTAATTTTATAAATATATATACGAGTATGTATATGTGCGTGCGTGTAGTATCTAATTGTGCTCAGAGTATAATTTAAGTACATGCATACGAAGTTATTTGCATTTTATCTCTAACTTTACATTAGGAAAGTAAATAGGTACCAATGTGGGTCTTGAGGAAAGTTAAGAGAAAAGCAATTGTTTCAGAGATTATTATTTTTTTAAAAACTAGCGCTGAACAACGTACCGTTTATTAGGTAAATAATAATTATCATTATTGAATATTTTATTACTGACGTGCCATATTTTTGTTTTTATACTGTACTTTTTTTTTTGGTTTTGTGGTTAATAAGAGTGTTAGAGCTGGGTTTTTTACTTTTAGAGTGGTTAATGAGTGGAATAAGCTGCCAGAGTCTGTTGTGGGTGCTATGACAGTGAATGAGTTCAAGGCAAAGTATGATAAATACCGTGTGAATGTGTTGAATAGTTGTGATGGACATGATGTTTAGGGCCTCCCTCGATGAGTCTGACTCCTTGGAGTCGCCCGTAATAATAATAATAATAATAATAATAATACTCAAAAATAGTTTATTATTATTATTATTATTATCATTATCATTCCTTATAGATTGGGTTAATACCTTTAGGATTGCTACGTTCATTTGGATTTGACACTACAGCATAATGACAACTTAAAATTAATTACTACAAATATATTTTTTACAGCATAATATATTAGCAACGAGCGATATATTTAATATTTATTTCACAACGAACTGAAAAGGTGGCGCCATTAATTCGGAATAATTTAGAAGTAGCTGCTAATTTGAGTTGTCGTCTGTTGGAAAGAACAGTCAATTAATGCAGTGATTTTTTTTTGTTTGTTTAATACAGTATTTTGTCACAGGATTACGAACATAAAAAATGTGCGTGTAGTATGTAATTGTGCTCAGAGTATAATAAGTACATGCACACGAAGTTTTACTGAATAGGTAAGAATTTGATTTTCCCGCCATTACGTTAAGCACGTATTTACCTGCGTTTTTTTTTTTTAATGAATGCTACTTTCATTTTGATATCACTTGTTTACTAGATATGACTTCTCTCATGTCCAGTAAACAAATGCTTTAATAGAAAAGTAGTTGAATTATATATTAGGAAGTTAATCGAAAATACCGTATATAGAAGCATATAAAGTTATTAAAGAGGTTTTATAGGATTGATACCAATGACTGTTTTTTTCTGTACAGTGCAGAAAGGGAGAACGAGGCGTTATCCAGGGGAAATTGTGTAAGCGTGTGATTAATACGGTGTTAGAACTAGATTTTTTTGCTTCGAGTGTGGTCAATCTGTGGAATGCGTTGCCAGAGGTAGTAGTTCTGTAAATGAATTTGAGGAGAAGTATGATAGGTATTGTGTGAATGTTATAATAATAATGAATGTTATATAACCCGTTATAATAATAATAATAAAATTTCCTTCCAAATTGCAGGCCATTTATAGATTAGTTTTAAGTTAACTCAGTAAAAAAATATGTATTACTGCGCAATCGAACACCTCGCTTGCAGTCTTACTGCGTTTCAGAGTCGTCTGCTTGCAACTGGGGAAAAAAAAAATTCTTGTAGCTTATTTTTTTTTTTGAAATAAATAAAATTAAAATGTTATGCTAGTTTATTTTACAAGGAACTAAAATATAACTACACTTTATAAATAAATTGCATGTTAATAATCAGTATTATATGCATAAAATAATATTTAGGATTCTCTGAGAGGCCCCTGAAATTGTAGATTCATTTACTGATAAAGCTAAAAATAATATCATGTTTCATAAATAAAAACATTTGAGTTTCTGATGGGATCGTCCATAGGGTGGTGGAAAACGGAGAGGTGTGTGTGTGGTGGGGGAGAATAGTCGCCATTCCTGGAAGTTATGTAGCGATATGTGATGAAGAAGGGAGTGAGGACTAGATTTTTTACATGGAGAGTGATAAATTAATGGGATGTATTGCGTGTGTGTTACTAGTGGAATAAAACTGTTTTTTTTTGTTGTTGTTTTTAAATTTTTTGGCGATAATTTATGACTTCATGGCGATTTGTTCACAAAGATAATGAGTTATTTTCACATCATGCAAAGTATTTACATGCATACAGTTAAATGTTATAATGTTTATATTAAAATTCAGCACAAAGTACTGAGTGTATCTGGTTTTTTTAAATTATTTTATTTTATTTTCAAAACATTTTATTATGATAAATTACATACATAGATACAGTAATAATTATATGTACACGCATATATATATATATATATATAATATTTATAATACATTACAATTGTGAGTAATAGATACTTGCAAGTTAATAATATTTTTAAATGATAATAATTTTTTTTTTGACAGTGACAAGGTTTATTATCATACAGAGTATTTACGTATATATACATGTGACATATTTTCTGTACATTACAAGGATTCAGTACAACATGCAGATAATAATAATAATAATAATTTTTTTTAAAAAAAAAACATTTTATTGTCTCAGTATAAATTACATACAATAATAATATTTACAATATTTACAATAAGGTTTATACAGAATTTTTGAATTTAGAATATAATAATAATAATAATAATAATTTTTTTTTTTTTTTTTTTTTTTTTTTATAAACGACTTATTTGTTTTTACAATGAAAATGTTAAGGTTTACTATCACACAGAGTATCTGCACACACACAATGAAAAACATATTATCTTTTCTGTA
Source organism: Typopeltis vanoorti (assembly GCF_054136105.1). Taxonomy (NCBI): domain Eukaryota; kingdom Metazoa; phylum Arthropoda; class Arachnida; order Uropygi; family Thelyphonidae; genus Typopeltis; species Typopeltis vanoorti. The sequence goes on along the minus strand of NC_143567.1, from coordinate 19,178,916 downwards.
CAGTACGAAAATTCGATATACAAAATGCAGAGTACATTTTATAAATATGAATATACATTTTTTTAAACTAGCTAAATATGGATTGGCACCAATGTGCACACAATTCACGATACAATGCAGTAATGCAGCATATACACACAATTCAATAATAATAATAATAATATATATATATTTTTTTACATTTTATTATGTCTCAGTATAAGTTACATACAATAATAATATTTACAGTATTTACAATAAGGATTATACAGAATTTTTTTTTTTTTTTTTATGTCTCAGATGAATTGCATACATAGTTGCTGTAGTAATTATATGTATATAATATTTATAACGCATTACAAGTGTGTATAACAGATACTTGCAAGTTAGTAATTTTCTTCCTCGAAGCTTAGCAGAGCTTATCTGAGGAAGATAATAGATGACAGAGGGTGGTGGTTTCATGGTTGTGTTCCTATAGTGGTCACAAGCCATGTGTTGATTTTACTGTTTGTTGGTACGTGTTTGAAAGACTTTGACTGCTATTACAGTTTAACTTTTTTTTTTTTTTTGTGCAAATAGGGTTGGATTTAGACATGGTGTGTTTGTTTCTTTGTGTTCTTGTAGTGGTAGTTTTTTAATAATAATAATAATAATAATAATGTATATTATTTCTGGGAAAACTCTCATGTTACTCCTCTTTATAAACTATTATGATTACAGCTATTTTGCCTGCTTCAGTTTGGGAGTACCCCTGTTTAAATGTCATTGGCTATTTACTCATGGATTCTTAGGGCATTATGAGTGTAGATGTACTAAAAAGTATATGTAGCTTAAGGAATAGAAAATTGCACATACCTTTTTCTGGGTGTTGTGGCTTTTCCTCAGTCTGCGATGCCGAAAACTGCAGAGTGTGTGTGTGGGGGGGGTAGGCAGTTTGGTAGAATACGTTAGAAAACCCGGGTTTTTTTTTTTTTTTTTTTCCGTAACATATAGAAACATATACTTTTATATAGGGTGGGGAAAAATGAAAGGGTTAATTTATTTAAAATAGGGAGGGGGAAGGGGAAAGGTGGTTGACGGGGTGTGGACCGTTTCGACTATTCGTGGTCGTCATCTGAACACATTGGGAAAGTGGAAGCTATCCTGAACACATTGGGAAAGTGGAAGCTATCCTGAACACATTGGGAAAGTGGAAGCTATCTGAACACATTGGGAAAGTGGAAGCTATCGCTTCCACTTTCCCAATGTGTTCAGATGACGACCACGAATAGTCGAAACGGTCTACACCCCGTCAACCACCTTTCCCCTTCCCCCTCCCTATTTTAAATAAATTAACCCTTTCATTTTTTCCTCACCCTATATAAAAGTATATGTTTCTATATGTTACGGAAAAAAAAAAACCCGGGTTTTCTAACGTATTCTACCAAACTGCCTACCCCCCCCACACACTCTGCAGTTTTCGACATCGCAGACTGAGGAAAAGCCACAACACCCAGAAAAAGGTATGTGCAATTTTCTATTCCTTAGGCTACATATACTTTTTAGTACATCTACACTCATAATGCCCTAAGAATCCATGAGTAAATAGCCAATGACATTTAAACAGGGGTACTCCCAAACTGAAGCAGGCAAAATAGCTGTAATAATAATAATAATAATAATAATAATAATTATTATTATTATTATTATTATTGTTATTACATTATTTTTTCATATTACATAAGAGTATTATATTAATGATATTATCACATAATAATAATTTTACGAAGATACATAATAATAATGATAGACACGATAATGTTATCAGTAGGCATAGCTGTTCTTTAATTATATACATATCGAAACCAGTGTTTAGCTTATATGGTGCTTGAAGATGCCATTAAAATATTTAATTAGAATAATGATAATAATATTTTGTTACAGATATTACACATTTGATTACTACAGTGTTACAACATAATTTCCAGTTGACATGTGGAAATGGTATTTGCATCTTTGATCTTTCGTCAGACTAACTCTGTGACCTGTCGAAGAAGGTCTTCGATCGGTTGCAGAGATACTCGACTCGACAAATAAGGTTCCCCCCCCCCCAGAAATCCAAGTTTTTAATGTCACAAATCAAGAAAATTGACCATAGAATGCACAATACTTCAGACAATTAATAGTGTTAGGGACTATGAGATGGTGGCATTGTGTACTGTATCAGTGTTTTTTAATAGACATTAGAGGAGGATATTTATCAAAAATCACTGATCGCCTTGGGCTAGTTGTCAGTGACGGCTAAGGGTGGGACTGCTGCTCATCTTCAAATGTTAATTAGAGCTAAAACGGCCTCACTTACTTCCTTTGGGAAATAAAAGGCGTTAGTGGATTTATTTTTTACTATTTTTCACCATCTATAAGATGGTGGCATTGTGTGCTGTATCAGTGTTTTTCAGTAGACATTAGAGGAGGATATTTATCAAAAATCACTGATAGCCTTGGGCTAGTTGTCAGTGACGACTAAGGGTGGAACTGCTCATCTTCAAACGTTAGTTAGGGCTAAAACCGCCTCACTTACTTCCTTTGGGGAATAAAAGGCGTTAGCGGATTTATTTTTATTTATTTTCAAGTACCGGACTTATGTTAATTTTTTAGTTTGGCTCAGTTTAGTAAATGTCATTAATGAGACTTTGAACTAGTTTACTACATTACATCCCAAAAAGCAGAGAGAATCATTTTGTGTCTTGAACATCTGGAAAAAATTTAGGACATAATTCCATAGACTGTCTTTTGTTTTCAAAATCAACATGACACTTCCAGCATTCGTCCACGCTGAGTGTTGCACAAGAATTCGCAGCCTTCTAGTTCATATAATAGCAACAATTGTAATTAACTATTTCGCTGCTTCTCTTAGTCCATCAGTTGGTTTTCGAGGATTTCACTGCTTCTCTTAGTCCATCAGTTGGTTTTCGAGGATCTCACTGATCGTAGAAATTTTCTTCTTTTTTTCTTTTTTAATTCTCCTCTTCTACCTTTTATGGTGTCGAGGTTTTTTATTCTTGCAACCGCAACCGTCTCGAAGATAAAGTAGTTGGTGCTATGCCTCCCGGTGTGTCTGTAGATGTGTCTATTCACGAGGCCGATTTACCTTCTGGGGGACGAAAAAACCCGAGTTTCCGGGAGAAAAACCCTACATCCGTATGAGACCGGCTAACTCACCTTTCGTCGAAAGAGACCAGATAAAGGTTCTTCTTTGTCACTGACGGGAATGGAATCCAAGTCTTTCCGAACGACTGAGCTAGTAGAGGCTCGCATACAAAATTTAGTATCCAAAATCAGCAGTTACCCACCTTCACTTGTTCTATTAAATGGTAAGTTCGTTTGCTATTGTCTGCTGCGAAATGAGACCATTATTTTTGATCATTTTATCAATGAAAGCGCAATTGTGTTTGCTTATTATTACGACGACTCGTTTAGCGTCACCAGTCATTATCATGTCAGTAAACTGCGTGTTCTCTGATCAATTCATCTGGGTCCTTTGAGTGGAATTCGAACTCGGATCTCTTCAAGCAATGAACAGGTTCTGCGTCGGTTGCTGTTAGTAACCTCCTACACGAGCTTGGTCTGAAAAGTTCTCGGCCTAACAATGACCAAAAAAATAAAACGAATTTATAATTTCAAAATTATTTTTATTTTTCAACATAATCTCCCATAACACTAATACATTTTTCCAGCGCTATTATCCCGTCGCTGTAGTGGTTCTCAGTAAGATCTGCAAAATACCCTTCTACAGTTGCAATCACCTCTTCAGTCGAAGAAAAACGCTGACCAGCGAGGAAGTGTTTTAGTTTTGGGAAGAGATAGACGTCAGAGGGGAGCCAAATCTGAGGAATAGGGTGGATGTTCCAACAATTCATAGTGCAGATCCCTTTCCAATTTTCATTTTCAATCCCTTTTCAATTTTCCCTTTGCCAAAACACCACAGAGGTGTTTTGGCAAAGGGAAAGATGATTTTTTTTCATCTGATGAAAGATGATTTTTTTTCTTCTGCAAACCGGGTCTTTTCTAACGAATTTTTTGTCCAGTCTGGTTAAGAGATCGGAATAAACAAAATGCCTTTATCGTCCCAAAACATCGGTGCCATGACCTTTCTTGCTGATGGAACCGAGTTTTTCTTCTTTGGCGCTGAACTACTGGCTTATGTCCACTGTTTTGATTGCTGTTGGATTCTGATGTGTAATGGTGAATCCAAGTCTCATCCATAGTATTAAATCGACGCACAAAATCAATTTTATTCTTGTTAAAATGCTTCAAGCACTGTTCAGAGATTTTCATGCGAGTGCGTTTTTGATCTGCTGTGAGCAAGCAAGGTACCCATCTTGCGCAAAGCTTTTTCATATGCAGTTCTTCATGCAAAATATATCCTGCACGTTCTTTTGAAATGCCTATAGCGCGGCAATTTCACGCACTTTGACTCGCCGGTCATCCAATACCATATCGTGCACTTGATCAATGATTTCTGGTGTTGTTACACTTTTTGGACGCCCTTCACGTGGATCATCTTCAAGGCTGGTAGACTCGGCAGCCCGTTTCTTAATTGTTGAAACGAAGGAGAAGTGTGCCCATAATCTTTTATGAACTTCTAATGAATTTCTTGTGGCGTTACACCTTCTTTTACAAAGAATTTTATAACTGCACGATACTCAATTTTATCCATTTCCAGCAAGTGCAGACAACACTTTTGCTTCAGACAGCTGTATAAAACAAACTGCTTGATAGAATGACTTGCAATTTCACATGGATGCTTATGGCAGATGTACCATATTAGAAAAAAAAAAAAAAAAAATCTTGCCGATAGTGTTGCGATTTATGGTCGAGGCCGAGAACTTTTCAGACCACCCTCGTACATAGTTCATTCCGGAAGTTCTCTTGAAAAAGTCGGCATGAAGATATTACGTGCTAATAAACGGCAGATTGTTGATGTTCAACCACAACTTTCTTTAAATTCGTATAGATTATAATAGTAATACAATTTGATGCCTAAATGAGAAAACACTCGAAAAAATTTAGTATAAACCAGAATCTCATAATTCATATCTTTTAAATTCATTTATTATATTTATCACGAAGTAAACATTTCTGTTTCTCTCATGAGTTGTTTCCGCCCTGACCTTTCTCAAAGCTTTTTTACAGCTCCTTCCTCTAATTATTCTTTCTATTATAACTGTAATACTTAATCATTTCCATCTCCCCCACACTCTCTTCTCCTTTTCTCTCAAATCATGTCAGTTACTACAGCAAAAGGAATTTCCCTAAGTTAGAATAAAATAGTTCTAATTTATTTAGATTCTGTAACACAAAAATTCATGATACTTTTTTTTAATATTTCTACCAAGTAACGGTATTAGCAGACAGATTCTTAAATAGCTCATTTTCAATTCTTCACAAATGATTTAACTTTTATTTTTCCGTTACTCTTACTCGGGTATATATATTTTAACCTTTAATATAAAGCAACCACTAAAATGATTGCACATGGAACGCGGAACCCACACTTGATCTTCTTCAGTAAACACTCACCATTTTCTCATAATAAGCGCTTTGTCCCTACAAATTGGGTCAATCTTTAGCGGAAAAAGTAAAGGTCTCGCAGGTCAGGTTACATAGAGTATACTATAAATCATCGTTCTTAACGGATAAATTCAGTGTAATCATTAACAGAGGTCATAATAGAAGGATCTTTTTCCATATTTTACTGCAAATAAAAAAGCACGTTCTCTAAATTTATAGCCAGTATACATCATCATTAGTATTATATCTTGAAATCAGAGATGTAGCAAAGGAGATAGGGAATATCCACCTGAAAGGAAGTTTAAGGGGGAGGGGGGAAAGCCAAAGATACACATAAATAGTCGGTTTACTTGTTTTCTCATCGCTGTTATATTATTATAACACAAACCATAATATCATAAATTATGAAATAAAATTACTGTTTTATTATATCATAATATAAAATATTACTGTGAAATAAAAACTGTAAAACTAAAAAATTGTAAAAATAAAAAATTCCAAAACTTTCCTGACCAGTAAACTATAAAATTTATGAAAACTTAAGTAAAGTATTTTCTGTAATCTAAACAAAATATTATATTCAAAGTTATACTCTTACATCCTGATACCGATATGCGTTTATATGCATTATAACTGTCTGGCTAATATTCTATTGATAACAATTCCATAAATGCAAAAAAAAAAAAAAAAAAAAAATCACGTTCTCTCTGAATGGATAGAAAAAACCAGTTTCTTGGTCCTTTTCTACTTTACAATTACATCCTTACACTTTCTTAGATTTTTTTTTTCAGTCCAGTTACGTAAACTATGTATATGCAAAGCATCTTCACTGCACCAGTTAAAAGACAAAATTAGAGACATTGTACAGTTATTCCGGAAGTGTTGGAGTAGAGTATACATGGTAAATGATGTTTTAAGAGTGTGTTATGCCGATCTGTACATGATGCTCACACTGAACATGGTCATCCCAGGTAATAATCTTTGCGCTCTAAACTGTCATTCGAGATTCATGTATCTTCATTTTCAATCAATATTTGTATTTTTTAATGCAGACTCGTCATGAGATCGCAGCCAGTGGATGATAGATATCTCGTCATCGAATGATGGTTCTACAAAACTGGCCAGTTTACAGCACTTGCTGAATATTATGCTAGTGCCACACACACACACACACACACACACACACACAGTTGTAGAGAAGGAACCTGACCAGATTTCAGCTTGGAAAATATTCAGTATTTAATATAATAATAATATTTGAAGGATTAGAGCAAATCCATATTTTTACCACTTCTTAGCTAAGGAAAGACAAACTTAATGTTTGCTCTGTTAGCCGAGGTTTCTGATAGAAATTAGGTTTATCGGCTGACTCCTTATTCTCATTATTTATAAATACAGTAATCAGAGTCGGCCTGTTGTCCTTTTAATATTCACTTCATAATTCCGCTTTTTTATTTTTAGAAAGGCTACTGGAAATGTTCAAATTCAACTCTTTGCCGCTAGTGAAGAAAGGGCGATTTTTTTGTTCATACACATCAAGAGAATTTTGATATAAACAATAAGTGTTGCTATATTTTGTGCTGCATGCACTTGTTTTAGAGATTTTTTTTAAAATGTGAATACCACCGACGAAAGGATAATATAAGAAATCTTCTTAGAATTTGTGATATAGTGAAGCTGAATTAAACAATCCATTAATATTTGCGATAATGAGTGGACAAAAATTTTGATTCTCTATCATAATTGTAATGCATCTCAGTCTCCTCTTTAGCAGTTTTGCGCCTATGTAGAGGAAAGTCGGGAGTGGAGGGGCAGAATATTTTGTTTCTTTAAAAAAAGAAATCACAGCTTACAAAAATCTTGTTGAAAATCGAGAACCGTAGATAGTAGGTAGGGGAAAAAAACTTGAAATAAGTGACATCTTTTGCCAATGTGGGGCGCGGCGGTTCCGCTAGAGCTCAGATTTGTAAAGCACACGTGCTCTACTTGAGTTCGTTCGCTATGAATTTGGTTATTCTCAATGTGTTGTCAGAAATGATAGAACTTTTCTACTTCATAGAACTATGACAAAAATCATCCAGTTTAACTTAACGCATGTTATTTAAGATTTAATTTAACTGAAGAAACAGAACTTTTGTTGTATAAATTGCGAAGAATGCGAATGTTGGCTGTTTGATGATGTCCTTTTGGTTTTCATCACTTTCGGCCTCTTCTCTAATCACATCACACTGCTTCAGATATTTCCTGCTTTTCTTTATTAAAATATAATTATAAATACATAAAACGTACATGAGAGAGAGAGAGAGAGTTAGTGCTGTTTTTGAATTATGGCTGCAGCACCTAAGGCTATGAGACCGGTGTATCACGAGTGTACTCATATGTATGTTAATTGCATGTGCTCTTCTGGTTTGCTTTGCTAGAAGAAAAATCCGAGTTTCCCTGCAGGAAAAATCTTTCCACCTCCATAGGAGGTAATAGTATAAGGAGAGCTAGAATTTTGAACTTGATTATAGCATCAGAGGAAGTTATTGCGAGTAAGTTACAAACTTTGTCTTCATTAGGCGAAAGAGACGGAAAGGTCGTCACTTGGATAGTAACCATCCGTATGAGGGCTTCAAGTGAGAGAATATATATATGTATGTAAAACTACAGAACAGGGGCTGGTGGTCTCACGAAAAAGGTCGGGAGGCAAATTGTATGTTGTAGGGGATGAGGAATTGAAGAGCAATACTGCATGGCAGATGCAGATTGTGACAGAACTTTCTGAATTGTATCCTTTAACTCCCTGAATGGGAAATGATGATATTGATATTATTTATTCAATACGGGTATTATATCCAGTAAACTGAAACTTAAATATAAACATATCCACGATACACAGACCCATCATCAATTTATTTTTAATGATAACCTCACTCATTATATTAGATGATTACAATGATATTAGAACACGTAAACAGCTGGCCCTAGTCTTCCATAACAAACTCCGCTCCATAAGGAAATCATTAATATCATTAAAGACAAAATTAAGACTATACCATGCAACTAGTAGATCCATCTTCTTGTATGGTTCTCAAACCTGGGCAATAAGCACAAAAAAAAACAAAAAAAAAACTACAGATCTAATTAATTCCTTTGGAACTACATGTCTCAGACTGATCCTTGGATACACTTGAATGGACCGTGTCACTAACTCTGCTGCGCTAAGTCTGACTGAGCAAGACCCACTTACCAATAAAGTCAAAAAAACTCCAACTCAGACATCCTGAAGTTTCACTCTTTTTGGAATCCCTCATCCTGTACAAACCAGAAGATGGCAATCTCAGTAGAGGAAGACCATACGAACAATTTTGGCATATGTGAAACCATCAACAGGCTGAACTGTAAAACTCCATTTGATATCTACCAGTTAGTTCAAGAGGACAGAGAGACTTGGAAGACCATAATTTGCAATCTTTAATTTTTAATGTATATCTCTTTTCCCTTTTCACATAGTATCATATTGTGAATAAACTATGATGAACCTCACCGAACGAACAACCTTTTGCTTTCAGAGGAAACTCTGAATGTCCTGACGAATTTTATCGCCTGGAGTGATATTGGGAGCCTGAATAAGCCTTAATGTTTTCTGTATAGCAGAGTTTATAGATTTTATAACGATTTTATATCCGTAGCCTCATAGTCTTACCCAGCCACGTATACCTTCATATCCTTAGCCCAACCACAATAGGGGTTATCATTAAAAATAAATGTGTACTGTGGTTGGGCTAAAGATATGGGGGTATATGTGGTTTGGCAAAGGTATGAGGCTCCGGATATAAAATCTGTAAATCCTGCTATACATACTTTTTTTAAAAGCTTATTCAGACTTCCAATACTCCAGGCGATGAAATTCATCAAGCATTTAAAGACATTCAGAGTTTTTCAAACCCTTCCATGAAACTTGATTTTTTAATTCCGCAAAACAGGCAAGCCACCAGAAAAACATACACAGTCTGCAGACATAATACACTAGCGTCATAGTTGCTTTGGCCCTAATTCAAAATGACTCAACCCGGTCCATGCCGCTGTGGGACGCAAACCCATACCTTGTTGACTGGAGTGCGGAGGTGTAAGCTTGACCCCATCTGGACTGACAAAAAACGGGTCTCGTCTTGTGATGGCTCTTATGAAAACATTATTATGCATTCATCATAAATATCATTTATGATGAATGCATAATATTCATCATAAATGATGAATGCATAAAAATTCATTCATCATCATAAAGCTGTGCTAGGCGTTGGTAAACGTGAATAAATATGCTAGCTAATTCTCTGCTTTTTGCAGTTATGTCTTCTTTATTGAGAAGTGATAACTAGCAGAATGCGACTGGGCACGCGCGCTTTGCGATTTTTTTTTTCTCTCTTAAGAGCGACTGACTTCAAAGAAAATAACTAGATGCTATTATCTGAAGCATAATGCAAAGCAATATTGTATTTTGTATTTTTAAATCACTGAAAGAAAAAATATAGTTCACATACTGTCTCTATAATGTTTAACGATAACTATAGATCAGTGACGCACAACCCTTAAGTAGTGCATCACTGATAGAAAGGAAAAGGCGTTGTGCATTATTCATCGTATCTGTAAGAAATAATGTATTACAAAAATCTCATAACATACATGTTTTCAAGACTACATTAAGAGTACTACATGCGTAATAATTGTAGCTATGGAATAAGGAAATTCATATACTGTATATACAGATCAATTCATGGTTCGGTAGAATTGAAAATGTACTCAAGATTATTATTTTTTTTTTATAGACTGAAGTCACTTTGCTTGATAGTTATGATTTTTTGTTTGTCTGTCCTGCACAAAAACATGATTACCTCGAAACAACCAAGTCCGTGCATTGAGTTCATCACGAGGTCATTATGCATGTGTTTTCAAAATAGACAAATCACCCATTTGTTTATTTTGAAAAAATGAAATCCCGAGTTACCGAAAGGAAAATGCTTTCGCCAGCGTATGAGACAGCAAACTCAGCTTCAGTTTACAGATCCCTTAGTAACGTTCCTTGTTGGAAGACCCCATTCTAATACCCATGTACTATATTTCCAACCAACGGACATGGTTTCTTCCCGAATGCTCATAGAGGGTAAATGAATCCTCTGAGGCATACTGATATTGGACAGCATTGTTATGTATTAATTCATTGATGGACTCCTATCAAGTGGATACTTTTTATGTGATATTTACTTTGCACCGGAGGAAGTTATAAAATTGCTAAACAGAAGAAATTAGCACTTCAGTGTGTAGCCGCTCTTGAGCCATTGCTGTTAGAGTATGTTCGATGGAAACCGTTCATTTAAATAGTTAAATCAGTAGAGAGCCTTCCTATTTAGCAATCTTATCAGTCATAAACTGATATTGCATGTTGTATACAAATGGCATACTGGCAATCTCTATAAAATGAACAGTAAATTTCCTAACTTATTAAAAAAAAACCGATATATATTTAATCAAAATAAAGTTAGGAAAGATTAGCTGATTTAAAAAGTACTATCTCCCATAAAGGGGATAGACATAAACCATCGGATCTTTAAGTTAGCGAGAGTGAAGTCAAGTTTCACATGATACTTTATAAAGCCGTTCCATGAGGGAGGAGCCGACTTTTATGAAGAACTCTTGTTTTGTTCCAGTGAACTCAGTGTCTAGTGTTGATAGCATTTTCTGCAAGTCCAGACTGTTCAGGCTCAAGGTATTGAATATAAGACTTGTGTTCTTCTAGCCGAATAAAAGTTAGGAAATTTACTGACCTTTTTTAGTTATCTTACATTAGCTACTTGGGTGTCGCTTTTTTTTAGAATTGTCTGTTGATGTTCAATTGCTTTTATATATTCTTGTACTGAAGATGCGTATGACACTTAGGCGAAAGTTCTACGCTAATAAAATATATTACGTGAGTTTTTATATCCGGTATTATAATTATTTATTGAGTTTAGACATCTACTAGCTTCGCTTACATTATAACACACTTCATCAGGTGATGAAATAAAAAAAATAATAAATTACAATGACTACGTTGAGCAATACAAATTAACGGTAACACCACAGAATATGTGAAAAAAAAAGACAAACAGTGGAACTTCCGCAATTCATGTCGCTAGCTATTATGATAGCTAGCGACAAGCTGAAGAGTGTTTGAGATCTGCGTTAGCAATGTTTTTGATGAAAGATGACCAAGCCTGATGTAGGATTACATTGATTCAATTAATTCGTGATCATCTACTCATCAATTGCTAAATAATCAATGGAATAAAGAATAAAGATTAATCAGTAATGAATCAATTATTAATTAATAATTACAAATTAATTTTTCACTAAAAATAATTTCAATAGAAATTTTAAAAGCAAATTCTTTATTCCTTCTTGTGTTTTCTTAAAATTATGCTTTGTGTTCAGTTAAATGTTTTAATATTTGGAAGTGATGTGCTGTGATAAATGGAAAGAAGTAACAGAAAAGCGAATTAAGAACTTTACAGAATGTAAAGTTCTTAATTCGTTCACGACTTGTTCCATTGGAGAAATCGACTCTTTTGGCATTTCGGATATAAATTAGCAGCTTACCCAGAGCTTGTAACCAAAACCTAATTGTTTCTAAAGCGGTTAAATGTAAAAAAAGATTATTCGAATTATTCCACTGCAATAAAAACAAGTTCATTGGAATTAACAATGTCAGAATCCATAGTAAATTCGAATGAATTGGGAATAATTTTCTTAACAGGTTGTATAAATCTCTTTGCGCGCGCTATTTGTAGATTATATGCTTAAGATTGCAGGTGTGAGGGTTTTCGTTTATCCCCTGCTTCTGTTTATCAGCGTAGCAAGTAATATCTGTAAAATTATACATCTAAACATAACTCTGACTTGCGCTGATTTAATTCGCTAAGCCTCTTTGACAGTTCTCAATTTGTATATCATTATTTGTGCAGCATGCATGCATTCGTAGATTTGTAATTTATCCATTCACATGCAGAGAAATATCACCACAAATGCATTTCTTTCTTCATTTTAAAATCCAGTACTGAACAATTTGTTTATGTGTTATGGCATCTGCAACTGCGTTATAATGTATTGTTGGTTTCAAGTCTGCCTCTGTATCATTGACGTCAAGAGCCTACTACTAATTCTCTATAAACACTGTCTCCACTTCCCCCATCCTCTACGAAGTTTAATTAATATGAAGCGCACGTTCTCAGAGAGTCGAAATTAACTACGGAAATATGCCTTTGGTCCTACTGATAGATGCCTGCCCTAATTAGTACCAACTGCTGTGACGTTATTAATAATTGATGATTAATTACTGCTATTAGTGCTTATTACTGTCCTCTTAATAATTAACCACGTTCATGTAGTTTATTAGATTGACTAATTCTGTGTCTGTTTCGACAGTGAGTGACAGAATTCGTATAATTCCTCCTCCTTTCATGACATCAAATAGGATGTTTCTTTCTCTTTTTTTTATTAACGTTGTTTGCATAAAATGAAAGAAAACATTTTTATATGCACTTCCTCGTTAACATTATTTGCATGAAATAAAATACAACATCCTCGTATTCATGGTTTTTATTTCTGAGTTTATATTCCTGGATTTTATGGATTTTTTTATGGTAGGACACAAATTGCAATAAGTTTATAAACCTATTCTACTTGCAATACATAAACATGCTGCATGTTAGGAAAAAGGAAGAAATGTAGTTGTAATGGAGTTGAATTTTTGAGGATCATTCTTTTCAAGAAAGATATGCAAAGAATTTTTTTTTTCTAACAAAGAGAAGACAGAAAGGAAGGTGAAGAATATGAATCATTTTAAGGAGCGTGTTGTTTAGTTGAAAAATAACTCGTAGAAATAATCTTAATTATACTTACTGTACTATCCTTGCTTTCGAATTGGTTCTATTTCTTATGTGAGGTTAGGAGACCTGAGGTGGCTTGAAAAAGTTCCATGTTTGGTCTCTAGAGCAGGGTTTCCAAATTATGTAATAAATAAATATAATTGATAAAAATATAAAAAAATATCCTTAGCTCACCCACGGCACAGAATGTATTATAGGTTTGTAAATAACCTTTCGTGGGTAGGAGCAACATAAAAAAAATTCGAACTGACACACCGAGTCTAGCTTTTGTGCCGTTTTCAAAATCTTGTGTATTAAACTCGGCTGGCGTAGCCTTTCAATGTTTTTTGAGTTGTAGTGGGGTTTTCACATCTTCCCTCTTCGGTGCAAGGTAGAGCTTTGGGAAACGAAAAAAAAAACTGGAAAAGTGAGCTTTGAACAGGGAGAACCATCCCCTGATCAAAATTACTATAGAGATAAAGCAGAGTGAGTGCGTGCGTGTGAGTATTGTTAACAATGCAGGAATGATTCTACAGTGCTCCACGTTTTCAGGTTGCGTTTGCTGTTTTGCTGTTCAACCTTTCTGTATACGCGACAGAAACATCTGAACAGTGACATCAGTTCACAGTATGGCTATTGGAAATGTTTTTGCACCAATTTTGTTGATTCAATTGAATTAAATGTTCAGAGTCACCATAAGAATCACCCCAGTTTTGAATTTCAAATACCAATCATATTAGGTTCTGCTCATTCTTTGTTCTGCAAAGTGTGTGTGTGTGTGTGTGTGTGTGTGTGTGTGTGTGTGTGTGTGTGTGTGTGTGTGTGTGTGTGTGTGTGTGTGTGTGTGTGTGAGAGAGAGAGAGAGAGAGAGAAGAGAGAGAGAGACTAAAACGTATAAGGCAGAACACACCGGAATAAGTTGATAACTTTTGCAAAACAGTAAGTCTTTTGCAAAAAAGACTAACAAAGGCGACAATCGTTATGCAGTTATACAACAGACTGATGTTATTTTTAAAATACTTCTAATTGTTCAGAACGTTGTGCATGTTTATGCATTCACGTGAACTTGTTTGACTAATGAAGAGGATGTACTCAGACAAGTTAATATTTTGGTTAATATTTAGATGTCTAGGATCTAATGCTATTTCCAAAGACTCCCAGATTTTTCTCTCTGTTGTATCATAGCAACGGTGTAACAGTTGCGATTTATCCCATAAAACTTGATGTATCATTTGCGATGCGTCTTGCGGGTCAGCTAAAGAGAGCATGTGATGATAAAACTGAGGCTTCACTTCTGTAGTATTCAGTATCTCGAGCGTGTTCTTCAATACGTTGTTCAATTGAAATTTTCTGCCTGTCCATAGTAAGATGACCGACAAGCGCACCATAACCGATAAACACCCGAATACTGAAGTGGGATCTGTCAAGGTTTTGTAGATCGGAGTAGCGATCTCATCTTGATCAAGTGAGTAAATACTACTTTGATTTTATATTCCTTAAGTATTTTTGCTAGTTTTTGGAAATAGAGCTAATATATGGGAGCTTGATGAATCCTTTGTTTTCTTTTCTTTATTAGAAAATTCTCTGGTCTCATGTCGGTTGAGTAGTCTGGAGATGGTGTGGTCATTATAGCCATTTTGGAGGAAAGCGTTTCCTCCAAAATGGCTATCATGTTGAAGTTATTTGGCTAGTTCGGCCATATCAGTGATGAGTCGGCGGACTTTTGCTCTCAATGTCGAAATAATACCCAATTTTAGATATGTCAGTATGTGTAAACTTTCAAAATATAGAGACTTTTAATTTACCCGATTCCTTAGTCAGTAGAAGGTCTAGAAATGGGAGCGAACCATTAGATTCTAATTCATAGGTGAATTTCATGGTATCTTGTAATCGATATTTTCATTCAATTAAAAATAACTACTCTAAAATATTTCATAGAGCTTTAAAAATTCATTGAATCGTACCAGGAAATTCCGCGGAACTGAAATAAATATCGAGAGTTGTCAAATCTTGTGCACTACAAAAAATATTGAAATAAAGAAATGCTGGAAGGATGAAAAACTGATATTAAAATGAAATTATTAAAATTATTAATTATTTTATAAAAATTAGGAATTTCAGGTTTTTTGATGAAGTGAGTTTCAATAGACATTAGATTATTGTTCAGGTAAATACTGTACATAACGAGATTTGTTGTTTGAAGTGATATCTATGCTGCATTTTATTTTGATTTGCGATTCCGTTTGACAAGGTGATAATACTAAAGTTTACGAAGGTTTTTTTGCCATGATACCGCATTGAATTCTGATACGTAAATTGAGCAAATTGGGATAGATTCGAAGTTGGGTTGATGATGTGGATAAGTGGGTGGTCGATGGACAGATACCAGATGGTAGTTTATTCGGGAGTAGAGTTCAGTAGAAACTCTGTGACTAGTGGCGTGCCACAGAGTTTGTACTTGGGTCGCTATTGTTTAATTTGTACATTAATGATATAGGAAATGATCTGGGGGAAATGCTCAATTGTTTTCTCGATGATGCACAATTGGTTACAGCGATAATCAATCACTGTGACTGAAATTTTGTAGGATGATTTAAATAGACTGGTAATATGGGCAGAGGAGAATTAATATCAGTTTACTGTGGCAAAGTGCAAGGTTATGCATTTTAGAATGAAAGGATTACCAGCTGTGTGTACCATATTGATGGAACTGTACTCCAGGAGATTGATGAAGACAGGGATTTAATGGTGTTTGTGTATAAGGAATTTAAGTTTAAAGGACATATTGCAAAAGGTGTTTAAACAGCTCGTTACTGAAGAACACCCTGACAAGTAGAGATAAGCAGTTTATTGAGCCTATTTGTAAGGATAAGATCCCACCTGGACTGTTGTGCACAGATCTGGTCACCTGACCTGGGTTTCTTGTATATGTGGAAGAGGCGGACCGGATCCAGTGGCGAGTGACCAAAATAGTGGCAAGTCTATGGAACGCTTCATATGAGGGGAGGTTGAAGATTTATGGGTCACAGAGGCTGGTTGCTAGGCGGATAAGGGGGAAATGATATAGACGTATAAATTGCTTAAATGGTTTTATAGGATTGATACGGAAGAAATTTTTAAGTACGTGACTAGTGTGAGAAAACTAGGAATCATTCCTGAAAAGTAAGTAAGAGTGTAATTAGCAAACTGACTAGTGATGACTAGATTTTTTTGTTTGGAGAGCATTGAATAGGTTTCACCCAAAGTTTTGAGTATTATGAGTGCTTTGTCTGTGAACGAGTTCAATGCAAGGTGTGAGATATATTGCGCAAATGATCGTTAGCGCTAATGTTAGTGGCCTTCCTGTGATGAGTCCACAGACTCCATAGAGGTGCTCTTATATACTACTACTAATAATAACAATACATTCGAACTTTTATGAATAGATAGTTTGAACATTTTTATGTGCCTCCCGTTCACGAAAAGTTGTAACCTATAGTGTATTACTACCATGGGTGGAAAAAGAGTTTTTTTTTATTTTTTTTATTATTGTTTTTACATGCGATCTCGATGATGTAAATAATATGAGGAAATAACTATTATTAAAAAAAAATAAGCGAATTACATCTAGAGGAACCTCCGGTAATAAGGAATAGCACGGTTTCTCGCCTATAAACTATTTGTATTGTATGTTTGTTGCCAAAAGTTTATGTATTTTCTGAGTAATACTGTAGTACCTTGCATGCCAGTCTTGTCTTGCCAATTACATGCCAATTCCAAGGAATTCCATTGCGTGTGTTTTCTTTCAACCCAGTGGTTGAGGTAGCAATGCTACTTTACTAGGAAATTATTATAGAAGAATGTGGTTTCCCGTTGCATTCCTTATCTGGTAGTATTCTTAGTCTGTAGATATGTATTTGGCACGGGACCGGTGTGCCTGTTTTAAGAGACAAAAAACCCGAGTTTCCGCTAGAAAAATCCTGTACCCTTGTATGAGACCGGCTTATCACCTTTTGATTAAAAATTCCTGATGCATGTTAAACCCAGGTCTTTCCAGCCTGGGTTCCCAGTTAGTGTCGCCGCTCTCTAACAAATTACAGTAATTAAACTGATGGTAATTTCGATTCTTGGTACTTTTTGTTCACGATGGGTTAAATAAAAATTCTGATATGTATTAGGTTGAAGCGGTAAAAAAGGTTTTATTATTAAGTAAACAGTATGTGTGATTTGTTACGCTCAGCTATTGAGCTTAGTGTGCTTTTCTACAGAAATAAAAAAAAATGAAGGTCAAAAAGTAATTAAAGAAAACTGAATGTTTTTGTCACATTGTGATATGAGGATACGTTATATTTCTTACAACTGTCACCTTGTTATTTGATTTTATATAGACTTCTTATATGCCAGTTTTTGTTAGATTATAAATTTAAATCAGTATTGGGGAGTGATGTTAATTTACTTGCCTTGTACTGAACTTTCAGTTTCGTGTATCGCATATGAGATTAAATTATTTTAATCAGTCTAACCGGGAGAATATAAGAAAATGATAATGACTTTTTGGACAGGGAAAGATGCCCCCGCTTCCTAAAAATTTATTTCAATTTGTATACGAAGAAGCAGTTGCTTATCAGCAAAATAAAAAAAAAATACAGCTGAATTTCTAAAAAAAAAAAAAAAAAAAAAAAAACTAAAACCGTTTGTTAACCTAAAACCGTTTGTTAACCTAATAAAAATGGGAGAAGGAGTCACAGTTCGCAACGCTGCTGAGTTATTTAGAGATTACTGAACATATTCGCATAATTGACAGTCCGTATGAAGTCTCTGTTACGCAGATTAGCGGTACCCAATCTTTACAGGAATTTATTTTCTACTTTTATTTTCTTTATTAAGTTGTGCTAGGTACTTCATTTACATATGAATAAACAATCAAGATTCGATTGCAGACAGTCATATAATGTGTTTTATAATTGTCGCATTCTTTCATAACACAATTCCTTATTACAATTTCGAATGGTTTTTGCCAATAAATACCGAGTTATAGCTGGGGAGAGAATCCTTCATCAAAAACACTGACGAATCTTCAGGCGTTATCAAGTACACATTTTAGAATTTTACGTTCACGCAATATATATTTAAATTTATTTAATCATGTAAAATGCACAGTTTGATATTGTTCAGAGTTGAATTTTGTTGATGTTTTTGTCGTTTTTAACAAGAGCTATCATGATGTAAGCGATAGTGATATTACGTGTTCAAAGAAAGATATCGAATGGTTGAATAAATTGAAAAAAAAAAACAAAACAAAAAAAACGAGTGTGTGTTAGATCTCTAGATGAAATGATGAAATTCAGTATGTTTTTGGCATAGACGTTAGAAATTCGATCTACTTTTGGCATAATATGCACACCCAATTTTCTTTTGTTTGATTTTGCCACAGCCAAAAACGGTCTGATTGGAACCAAACTTAAAATGACTGTATACATTTTAACATATATGAGAGAGATGTATAAGTTGGTTAGGGATTGTTACCAAATTAACGTGGAAAAGATTTTCACAGAATGGAGAACAGTAGGGGGTGGTGGGTAGAACGGCCACCCCTGGAAGCTATGTAAGGAGGATGTGACCGGATTCTTTGCATGAATGTGGAGAGTCCGGAAACGGTGAATGAATTTTAAACGGTGAATGAATTCGATGAATTTTGTGTCTGACACGGGAAAAAAATCCATCCAAAATCATCTGCGGGAAACATTCCTCATTGAGTCTTTTGACTCCATGAAAATATAATGATAATAATAATACATTCTGAGGGATCGAATCCTAGGGCATGAATATTTGCAGATGATTTCATCGTCAAGTATTATTGCATCATCTTGCTTATTGGAGTCCTCAAGTATCTTTATAAGTATAATTTGGTCTCTATAGAACAGGAAAAGAGGGTTATATAGTTCTCAATCCAACCGCAGCACTAAAATTTGCAGTGAGTGGAAGTTATCTAATTTTTTTTGTTCATTAAATTCCATCCAACCAATATGGAACAATTATTATTAGTTCGAACTATTTCTACAATTTTTCAGTAAAATGATCCATCTGAAATCAACACTGAAATCAACATTCCAAGTGGGTGTTATCGGTTAAATGGAGATGATATTTGAGATGGTAATTTTTCGTGTTGAAAGCGTCTATTCTATAAAACTACAACAGTGTAACGAAGTTTCCTAAAGTATCCTTCGAAATTCATTCTTCTAAGTATATCAACCTAAGGTGTCAGTTCATTTCAGGAAAAACAGCTGTAGGCCATTAGTCATCGCTACCAAACTTCACAGTAGGGAAAATACATTTGGACACTAGTCATTACCTATATAGCATATACCATATCCACATTGTAAAAAAGGTGTAGTGTGATTGTTAGCTCCATATCGTGGACTTTCAGCAGTCCAGTCAGGATATTCTTTACACTAGTCAGCACCATTAATTACCTTGGACGATGTTTGGTTTATTTGCAGCTATCTTCTCGTAGAAACCCAGAATGTCGCTTTTCTGGATGTTCGGGCCGTTACTATAAACATGAATAGTAGATTCTTTAAATTCGATTGATTCACATCGGATCGCCGAGATTTCCATACTCCTCTTCTGAACAGGCTTTGGTCCCCCTGATGTTAGCTTCCATAATCTCCCATTGCGTTATGCGTTTTTTGAATGACTCTTGGCACCCTTGTATTTCTACCGGCTAATGGTGTTCTTACTGTTCATTTTGAATGATGTATTCTTATAAGTCATCGATATGAGCATGCAGTAGTGACGCCTTTTTGAACCCCACCGTGCAGTTGACAGTATATACACGTGTATAGTCAACTCTACAGCTGATATCGGATCAGCATTATATACCGCGTGGCTACCAAAGACGTATATATCAATACATTTTATCCTAAATCAAGGTAATAGTATCCCAATATTTATTTCATTTGAACAGGTGGCTGAGGTTGAGAAATAAGCACACAAATAAACTATGTATCAAGGAACGCATGTCTGTGTATTAAGTTTTTTTGCTTACAAACTGATAAAGTTCATCAAGGCGATTTTTTTTTTTTTTTTGTGCAAGTTATCTTTAAACATTGCATTTGAGTAGTTTTTGATGAGTAGATGAGATTATTCGACCGAATGTTCGCATGGTTTATTCTTCTCATTTGGATGAAATAATGCTCTCTCTGCTTTCTTTTTACCTTGAAATAGTAGTTAAATCTTCTCATCTTTCAAGTTTAAAAATATTACTAACCAATATATTGTATCAAGCATCGTCGCTGCCTAATTGCAAGTCTTTATCATGCACATACACGCGCAGTAAGTCCGCAGGACTGGATCCACAATTTCGGTTTCATATGGTCATCCACCCCTACTCCTCAATTGTTGTCTTCCTTTGATGCCGTCATTTTAGCTATACACGTTCAGGTAATCACGTGTCGTTCGTTATGCAGCACTGCGTCAGCAAAGGTGTGAGTATGACTTTGTGAACATTATGTCTCATTGCTGGGCTTTACGTTAGTTGGAAAAACTGGTGAATCAATGCAAAGAGCTTTAAAAGCAAGAAGTTTTAAATCGTACTAGCAGGAGAATCTTAGGCAGCACGTCCGTGGTGTAGTTATTGGCGCACCTTTTTGTTAACGTCTAATCACTTGCGTTTCATGTATTTACCAAAGGCACATGTGGCCCTTTGTCTCGTAAGGCACGGCTACCAGAGTAAATCTAAAATAAACACAATGTATTATTATTTATTAACAAAAATATATAACTACAAATCGCTTTCGACGAAATCGTTTTCCATTCGCCTTATCCATAACACTGAGGTTATCATTTCAATCCAAAATCTGCAATGACAAAGCTTTTTTTTAAAAAAAACTTGGCGCCCTTTATTATTATTTTTTTAAACGACGTATGCATTTTTGGGGAGAGAGTAGATATTAATGATTAGTATTATGTACGACGTTTAGCTTTTTTTTTTTTTTTTTTTATGCCCGTTTGGTTCGGGTACACTCAGCAATGCTTGAAATCGTGACAATGCGCTAATATAAAGGAAATGCCCTTCCCTTGATCATTTTTTTTTTAAATTTCTACAGAGGACCAATTATTGGAGAAGAAATGCATTTCTAAATTTCAATTTTGCTAACGTCGTTTCGTTAATTTGGAATTTGTGGTTTGAATAGAGTCATTTATGCCAGCATGCAGATATGATGATCGGAAAATTCTGATCTACAAAAAAGTTATAGTTTTGTGTGTGTTTATCAAGCACAATCCCACTCGTGGCTTTTTCGTGCTGTTGTTTTTAAGTGGTTTCGATAGAGTCGCTATTGCTTGAAGAAAATTGGCATAGTAAGCTAACTGAAGTGCTAAAGGGACGTCAGCCCCGGGCAGTGTGGCAAGATGGGGAAAGGGGACGGGAGAAAAAAAGCAAATAGACACAACTTCCTATTAGCGTGACGGCTTTGACACTCCATTTTATAAAATGCTACTTCTCAGTCTTCGCTTAGTGTAAAGAGATCTTGCCACACTTGAATAATGGCAGTTTTTTTTTGTGTGTTGTTGTTGTTGCTGAACTGATATTGCAGCGAGATAAATTTAAAATGATTATTACAATCCCAAAGCTGCTTGATATTGTTTCACGTGAATTATGGTACTAAACGCAGAATAAGAAGGAAAGAGTAAACATGTGACAAACCCCCATCTCTTTCAAGAAATATGCTATGCTTGTACCATCTTCGGTATATTCTCATAAACTATTCGGCCTTGGATAAAGCTCAATCAAGGGATTGGTCTATCAGTAAGTATTTAATAGTCATTTTGTGTGGCCCGACGAATTTTACTAACCACGTCTTTTAATTTTGGTTTAAATCGGATATTTTAAAGTCGATTTTTTCTGTACCCAGTATAATAGAACTACTCTGGATACGGTTTTAAATATATTATCTATTTTTTATCTTCACTGAAATTTACTCGCAATTCATCCTAAGTTCAATCGTTTTGATTGAACTTAGCTGAAGCCGGAGTTACTCAGCAGCATGTTTTACAATCCTGCAATCATCTTCGATACTCTTAAAATCCTAAAATATTAATTTCCCGAGAAAAAATATGTAAAAAATGCGATATTAAAATTGATATAGTTTTAATGTTGTGACGAGGCAACTGATGTCATCAGCCAAGTTGTATTACAAGTATAGCCGTAAACTGTGTATGTTCGCTTCGACTAGTTTTTAACATCTTTTAAAAATTTCCCTCGTATAACATAAACTTAAACAAGTAAAAACTCTCCATCACTGTGGGATCAGTCGACAGTCTCCTATAAATATTTCTCGCATTCCAGGCAGAATACCTATTCGAACAGCATCTCGTTGTGCTAGTGGACTTAGCCGTGTCATACCCCACCATATGCAGTTTGGATCATTGGGGTTAAAGAGAAAAATTATCACTTCATCACTGTTCTATATAACTGGACAATGGCTTTATCAGAGATTTTTTCGGTGTCTTAAAGTCTTGCAGTTTATTGTTTGAGACACAGCAAAATAAGAAAACAAAAACGTAATATTATTATTATTATTATTTTGAATATGAACCATATCCACTTAGAAATTGTATGGGACGCAAAATAACCTACATGTTAATATGTTCCTGACTCCACTACTGTGGGCGTAACCAGTTACTGTTTGAATTTCGTAGAATTAAAGAATGTATTTGGCTGGTGCAGATTCGAACCCATGGCGTTGTGAAACTTTTATCGCTTAGTCGCAGTTACACTGTAGTTGATACAGGATCATCAGATATGAGGATCCACTCCCCCATCCCCATATTCTTCTTGCTATCTTGCAATCGATGATGGCTTTTGTTAATGTTTTGTCATATCATATTATCGTATTTATTTATATTTTTTTAAACTGAAAATTCTAAATGTATTAACTTTGCATATAGAATGTTATTATCTTTTTCTTAAATTTAGGATACTTGCTTCCGTATTTTTCTGAAGCCGAACAAGTATCAGCATGCGTTTCATATTATCATTAAACTTCACCTCGTGTCTTTCGCCCGGCAACTCGCCCGTAATTTTTAAAGCTCTCTTTCATGTACTAACAACAACAAAGTAGTATTAGAAAAACCTCTGTTTGTAACTAATCCCCTTGCCAGTATGTCATTTAAATTATTAGTCATTCATGACCCTAATCTAATCATTTAAATGATTAAGTAATGAATGACCAACCACACACGAATAGTTCAACCTTTAAATGTCTAATCTTATATCCCAATCTCTTGCCAAAAAAGTTCTAAAGCTAAGAAAAGTTAATTACTTTTACTATAATCTGCAGTCCGAAATTATAATTCCGATTGTTAGGGCATTTGCCATCCGTAAATTCAAGAAAATATGTAAAATAAAAAAAAAAATTTAAAAAAAAGGCGTTTTTATGGTTGAAATATAGGTTTGTCACCTCTCCCCAAAAACTTCCCAATCCTAGGAATTGCTTTAGTTGCTTAGTGGGTTACGATGGCCCTGCATGGAGTATATCTAGCAAACCTTATAATTTCTTTAATAATTGACGAATCTTAATTTCATTAGTATTCGAGCTTTCTCTAATATGTCTTTTCATTACCCAGAAGGAGAGGCAGAACCTTTTGCTTTTTTTTTGGAAATCAGCGGGAAGCTGGTCGTCACCTGCATTAATTATTGAAATTAGCAATGTTAATATCTTTAAAAATAATAATATTAATTGAAACTGACATCTCTTAGCAACAACTAAGCAGTTGTAGAACATGGTGTCGTGTAGTAAAGCTTTTTTTTTTTTTTTTTTTTTTTTATCGGCGTGGGACTAGTGAAGTATATTAATCTTAAACCCTTTCCTCTTCATTCGGAATTAAATTTAATAGCTAATCCCAAAATTCAAATTGAATTTTCTGTGATTTCATATTTATATGATTATGTTTATGACTCACAACATGTGATAATTTTGCTATACGAAGTGATTTTTGAAATTATAAGTCGATTTATTTTATATATATTTTTAAATATTCATTATTTCGTTGACCGTGAGGAAATAGCAGCGTTACATCTGTGTGAATATTATGATATAATACTTGGGCATAATGTTGAAATACAACAAATGATGTTCGAGATTAATACAGTCAATCCTTCAAGAGTTCTGGTGTGTTAATAGCTAGCGGTTACACGTGCTCCCTAATCCATCTCTCCCCTTCGACTAGGAGGAGACGAAGTGGGAGGGGGGGGGTTGTTTAAAGAAGAAAATCTCTACTTTATCAAGGGTGATAAGTATAATCCAGCTTTGTGGTTAAGATAACGAAAATTTTCCACAAAAGTTTGTAAACCTCTCCGCGACACAAACTGAGGTACGATATTAAACTAAATGTTATTATTGTTGAAAAAAAAAAAAATATCCATGCGTCAAGTTCTGTTCAAAATATAATACTTGTGTGGAATAATTATTGAGCAGCACCAATGCATTTTTTTCTCGTCATAAGATTACAGATCCGAAGTTCACTTGGGTTTTTTTCTTTTGTCTAAGCGTAAGTGATAATATACAGGAGATGGCTTCAAGGATGTAACTCAGTAATTGATTAGTTCGAATTCTACAGCTTACGAACTGAGAAATACAAAAACTGTCTACAAGTAATATACTATTACTCGTAAACATTGAGAATGTATTTGTCATTTCCTCTTGAGTAGCGGATAATCAACACTATAAAGGTCATCCGCTGTTTAAAAGTGCCTTACGTCTTGATAACCAGTCCGGGTCAACGATAGCGAGAAGGCGCCGTAACGTCCTATCGGCTCCAGCTGCAACAAACGCCACAGTTAACTGCTCCGCCATGACGGAGTCATCGGGCGCGTTACCACCCGCGCTGTGCGATTGGCTCGTTGGCTTCGTCACTGTTTCATCCGTGTTGTGATTTGCCCGAAAGTTGAGCACTTGTGTGGGATGGTCTTCATTTCCAAGTTCGTCGCTGGTAGTAGTGATCAGTCGCATGGAATTGTCGGGCTTCCTTTGGAATTTGTACCTTTATTCGGCCGTCGATTAAAGCTTTTTAAAGATGCCGCACGTAGGGAGTGGCGGCAGCGACGATTTAGCGTCCTCCGACGAAATGAAGGTGTTTAAAGACGAAGGCGAAGAGGAAAATCGCTCGTCAGAAAATCTGACCGATTTGAAGTCAAGTCTCGTCATCGAGGGTGAGGAGGTAGGCCTTCTTAATTTGCACCCAGCCTGGCCCTAAGGCCATGCGCGTTTATCGGTGTTTTGCATTTTTTTTTTTTTTAACTCAGATCTCGTTAGCCTTGAAATGTGTCAGTTGGCTCTGATGAATATGTCCTTTTTTTTTTTTTCCTTATTAGGAAAAGAGTCCTTTGCCCTTACAAAACTATGCCAGTGGAAAAAGTGTGCTTCACTCAAGGACAGATGGGAGTCCAGTGTTAGGTAAACCATCTGGTTTTGTTTTGTTTTAAATTATACTTCACAAATGGGAGGAAATTTCCTCACTCGGTATATTTGATTTTTAAACATGCATCTCTTAAATGTACTTTCCTTCAGCATGTAAGGGGTATTGCTCCCTTTTTGTGCTAGTTATCGTATTATTAATAAGGAAAGTGGTATTGTTTAATAATTTATTTTTTGTCATTTCGCCGCGTGTCGTAGTGAACAAGTTTTTAAGTTATGTTTGGCTTCTTTGAGAAAAATTAACACCACATACACTGTATATATAGCAACCCTTGCTGCGCCTCCTCCGAACTTTCATATTCACGCACGTGTGGTATCTAGGTTACGGGTGTGTTGTTGGTCTTCATTTCTTGTGCACATGTTGCGACGAGGCATTTGTGGGGATTTTTTTTTGTTGTTGGTGTTGGTTCTCACATTCTGAAAGATTTTTTTTTATTTATTTATTTCAGCATTATATTAATTTTGCATTTTAGTAAGTATTGTTAAAGTCTTAATTTTATTCTAATTTTAATATATGTTATTTTCTGTGTGTTTAGAAGATATGAGGGAAATGTCCTCATATTTCTGTTTTTGATGTAGGATCCATTATTACGATTTTCTTAAGGGGCACTGGCTTGTCTCTCCATGCGTCATCTGTTTGCATCGCAAAATTGCCGAAATGGCGACTGTGTGTTTCAAACGTTCTGATTTTAACGACTGTTTGTGTTTGGAAATTCATGAATTGCTCAGTTTTCATAATTTTATTCATTCATGTGAAAGTTAATCTATTATTGAACACGATTGTTTTACAGAGTCTAACGCAATATTTATGTTTTTATAGCGATGATTTCGAAACGAAATCGCCGCTATAAAAATAATCACAGAATTAACGAAAAAATAAACTATAAAAATAAACGAAATCACACGCTTTCGTTAATCACAGAATTAACGAAAGCGTGTGATTTCGTTAATTCTGTTGGAATTAAATAGTTAATAATAACGTATCTAAGATGAAGTCAGTTTTGTGATTATTAAGGATGTCAGCTGTTAATTCAGAGAATAGGAATTTATAGTTGAGCAAATTAATACTGGGCCACAGGTGATTAGGAATGTGATGACATTTGAATTAATTTAGCTAGAGCTCCAAGTTTACAACAGCATAGTATTGCCAAGAGGTTCTGATGTACATTGCAGAAGAGTATGAAGCTCCTGATTAATAGACGTGATGGATCGAAAGAACGCAGTTTAATTGCTGCTAAAAGACAACGCATTCCTAAATTGCCATTTTATAACAAGATTCTGATATTTCTTGTTTCTTTCTAAACGTGATGTTAATTTAATGCACATTGAAGACATTAACTTCAAATCGTTCCTTGTCACAACTATGTATAAACTATAATTTGAAAACCTTAAGATCCAGTTTACTTCTGCGCACTGTGCATTACCACACCCCAGAGATGTAGGATGTTGATTTTTCTTCATTTTTTCTCACATGAATGCCAGAAAAAAACAATTTCTTACCAGTTATATCTCTTTCATCACTCGATTTCCCCCCTCCCTCCCCCCATTTATAATAATAATAATAATAAATGGAACCTCCGTAGCGCAGTCAGTATAGATGAATCCCTTTTAAAGGTGAATTGACCGGTCTCATACGGAGGTAGAGGATTTTCCATCCCCTCAAAACAGGCAAACCGGTCCCGTGAACACACACACGGCTACAGTCATAAATAGCGAGGAATGCAACTGGAAACCACCTTGCTTCATAATTGTCTCCCTAGTAATCAGCTGCAACCCTCTCAAACAGAGGAGGCCACAGGATTAGCGATAATAAATGCTTGTACTTGTCGGACATGTGCTTAAAGAGATGGAGAAATGGTTATAACCATAAATGCTTAAATATAAGGTCTGGAACGGAACAGAAGTTTTATTTACATTACTGCTAATCTAAAAACCCGCCACTGAATTTCATTAAACCCATACATAATACAGTTGATAGTATTTCCCCTATGTAATTCGGCTAGATTTCAAATTCTTCTCTTAAACGTATATTTACTGTGAAGTTTGGATAGCGCTCTGCTCTTATTTTTTTGTTTCTGGTGAGATTTCGCAGGATTGCCGATGTCAAACTGTGTAGTGAAAAGAGCTGAGTACTCGTGCAAATACATTTATGTATGTGTGTGTGTGTGTGCAATGGTTGCCTTGTCTTATACTTGGAATGATTAGTTTATTTCATTTTCTTCGACTATATGACATTTAGCATAACGTTGGCTATTTGTAAAATTAACTTTAATAAAACAAAAATAATATACTAAGAAAAAGTATTATGCAACGAATCTTTATTCATGCACGTTCACAATGGGAATGCAGTTGTACATAATTATAATCAGTTCTTCATCCTTCGCTACTTGAATAACGCCTCATAGGTCCCATTTAGGAGACCTCATTAGGATCAAGTGATGCTCGTTCATAAACGATGTCCCGTCGTTCCGCGAAACTGTCCTACTTCTTTTTAAAGGGCTGTAGCTTTACAGACTTGGCGTTTTTGTGGCCGGTGGCTTAACGAACTTAAAGCAGATTTCGTGGCTTCCGGAGGGAGTGGTATCTCTCAGAAGTATTACGAAAGTGAACAATCTCAATTTTAGTCAACTGAATCTTCGATATGTTGTGAATTGCTTGTAATACTTTCATGTAAAAATAAATTTTATATGTTATGAAAATGGTTAAACATTTATTTTTACATAATTAATTATAATTTTGATTTCATTATAATTATAACTGCCGTTCCGTGTTATATATAATACATCAATATCCAAGTAAGTGAAATTCTTCATTAATATTCCATTTTTTGTCTTTTTTTTTTAAATCAAACCCAAAAAACAAGGAAAGCTTGCGCAGTAATGTCTTATTAAAATGCCATTGATAAAACGTACTCTTGTTGCATATATACAGTTGCATATATAGAATAGGATAAAAAGGCTCTTCTGAGCTTCATATTATTTATTCATTTTAAATGGCGATTCGAAATGGAATCGATCCTTTTAAATATCTGAGCAATTAAAGCATATGTAGATTTAAAAAATTTTCAGTGTTGGTGTTGAGCCTTCGAAATTCAGCGTTGTTTAGCAGGAAACAACACGAATATACTTACATCGAAAAAAAAAGTTAATCTCAGGAATATGTTGTATGCATTTCTGTTGCGATCTCTAATATGGAAATTTGACACTGCCACTCAAAGAAAGCGGTTTTTTTTTTGTTTTTTTTTTGGCTCATATTCCTTTCGTTTTGATATATATTTTCACAGGCAGACACATTTTATGTCAAGCTTTTCTTTTCAAGCATTATATTGAAAATATTACTATTAGAAGTTATATTTCTAGTTAATTACAAATATAATTTATTCACTTGCAGTCAATAGTGTATTCTGTTAATGCTGCCACAGGATCGTTATTATCTTCAGCATTCATCTTCATAAGCATTTCCGTTACAGTAAAAACGAAAATAAAAAAAAATGCTTTCTCATATTTCACTTATTTTCTCTTAACATAAATAATAGTAAGTATTTCAAAAGTTCACACTGTAATTGTCAAACCTATTACTTTTATTTTACTGTTACCGCTTTCAGTTCTACAACTCGTTTTCATATTTGTTTACTGCCACTATTATTGCGTGTGTTATGTCATCATTGTCCCTATTCATTTCTGTTGCGTATCCACCTTGCAGAAGTTCGAACTGCTGATTCAACCGCCAGCTTTTTGCAGTATGTATGCATATCAAAAGAATGCAATTATAAAATTTCATCGCACAGGACCATACTAAAAACGAGCCTGAGAAACATTCTGTAATTAGGCATAACATGTTCAACTTTTGACCTATAGCTTCAAGAATTGTTGATTCCATTTTCAACAGAAACTTGTGTAATAGCGTAGTCATATCCAAAATCTCCTGTGTGCTAAATTTTCTTGAGGTTGAATTGAAATGCATGTAAATTCAGAATTAGATGCATAAAGAGATTTTGTATTGTTATATTTCATACAATATTATTATGTACAATACTACTTTCTTTTTTCTTTATAATTTCTTCGTCAGAAATTTGGTATGTGCTACGGTTATTAAACTTATCAGTGCAAATGATCATCTAGCTTAATTTTATTTTATTGCATCAGATGAATTAATGCTAGTTAAAAGAGATACACATTTGCTGTGTGTTTTTACGTGCAGGTCTAATTCTCTAGGTTAACCCATGCTGGTGTATAGGTCTAGTCGTATAGGTTTTAACGCTCTCTCATGACTGGGAATCCTGTTGAACGGGATCACATTCACAGATTAAAGTTTATTCAGCTCTTAACAGGAAGATCTGCTTTCATTCATAATAAACGTACTTCCCACTCAGCTTTAATTCGAAAAAAAGACCTTATTATAAATTTTTCTAGGATTAATACTATGCTCTTGGTTGTCAAACTGTGTGATTCCAGAATACTACCTTTTTCTTTAATTTTTTTGTTTGTTTGTTTTTGTGCAACGTATGTATCTATTCCCACAGAATAACTAAAAATTCATCGCTTGACCTGCTTCTGAATTTGTTTTGAACGCGAAAAGTCACCACTAACAGAAAACATTTATGTATCAGTGGTGGGAGCACATCTAATAACATCCACATTCACTGCAGAACTCCGCGGGTCCTCGCGGAGTTCTGCAGTGAATTCTGCAGCCTTTAAACGAGGACGCGTTTAAAAACGCGTCCTCGTTTCAAGTGCCAACAAAGTTAATTTAACGCGACAGTTTTAATCTTACTCTAACTGCAGTTGGATTTCAAACACAGTACCACTAATTTTACTTTAATTACCCGTTCTACGATTCCCTCGTTTTAAAAGAGATCATTTGTTTGCTCTAATATTCCATCGTTAGAGACTGCATATCCCGATATCTTCTTTTTCTTTTTTCATCTGCCTTAAACAGGTTTAATTTTATCTATCTTGTCATCTTCTGAAGCTACAAATTATTCGAGAGATTTTTTCCAGTGTTTATTTTTATTGTTATTTTTGTATAATAATGCCTAATGTTGTGATGCACAGAAATTTTGTTCCTCTTTTCTTTGGCTACCTTGCTGTTTGAATGCTCTGATTTTAACAGTTATTACTCTTGTTTATCATACACTAGGATGGTCGTGGTCCATTAGCAACGTAATCCCAAATCCTCGCACTTCAGTGCGCTAAATTCTTTATCTGCAGCTTCATTTAGTACAGCAGAGGCTGTACTGAATGCAGTACAGTTATTACAATAAAACAATTAGAACAGCTTCTGCAGTTCTAATTGTTTTAAAATATGGAATGGTTACTTTCCCTCAGGATCTTTGAAGTTATGGTAAGTCTTTTAAACACATCATTTGACTGGACGCATAGCTCTGGACGTCCAACCAGATCGGCTCCGTAGTGTGCATACAGAGCTGACTGGACGACGCAATTCTAACGAATACGTTACACATTCGATGAAGTGCGCCTAAATAGTCCCTTTTTGTAAAGTCTGTTGGAACGATTTAGAAATCGAATTGAACTTTATATAATTCGAAGTTAGAGTAAAGGAAAAAAAAAAAAAAGAACGAATTGCGAGTTAGAAAATGTTAATATATATTTTATCGGCTCCATAAAGTTTGTATGTATGATGTTTGCATACATTTAATTCGTTTATTAAAACTGTTAACACCTAGATTTTTAATTTCTTACTTAAATTTTCAGTCCATATGACGCAATCTAGACTTATACGCTTAGATGATCATCCGAAAATTTTTAGTTTTGTAAGTCACGTGAACTATGATCCTATAAAGCTAACGGCTCTATTTATAGGATCATAGTAGTGCTTCATAAGATCATAATAGGGGTAATGCCGTTTTCCGTTATTCTTAACTACTGTTATTTGAAAAAACACAACATCAGAGGTGAGCAATAGTTGCTTCATTTTTCACTGCATTTTTTTAAATATTCTGTCTGGAATTTTTATTTTATTTTATTTTTTTTGTAGCATTTCATTTGAAAATGTTATTTCGATGATAACTGCGCCAACTGGCTCATAAATGATTTCCTGTCATTTCAAAACTGGCCTCCTTTTTTGTTTCTTTATTGAAAGGACTAACCTAGCTATACGAACCTAGTGGTGTTTTTGTAGCCCAGTGACTGAACGAACGGTTCTGCAGAATCGTGCTTCCGGAAGTGGGGGGAAGGCGTAGTTTCCTCTTGACGGTATTACGAAAGTCCACATTCTTGTAGTAATTTCTTGAAACTGCCCTTAAGGGCGACTTCGTTGCATGTTCATTGAGAAGCGTGAAGAGCTGCTCAAGTATAAACATGAACCAACTTGCACATTACACTATGTCTTGTTTTCTAACAAATGTGCCGAGACCGTTGGAGATAAGAACTCAATATATCACTTTTCTTTTTTTTTTTTTTCTCAGATTCTCAGCTTTGTTTATAGTCATATCATACCAAAACTGAAATAGCAGCAAACGAATTATTAATCTGTTTAAAGCTGATTTTGAATTGACCAGAAGTAGAAAAGTTTTTTCATCCTGCATAAAGTAAGGTGACAATTGTCAGTGAAACAAAGGCACTTTCTGGTCGCTTACTAAAATTATTTGGGGGAACTTTTTTTAAAACGTCTCCACTCTCATCATCATCATCAGTGATCATACTGGACTGGAACAGAAACTAAACTAATTTGTAGTTTAAAACAAAAAATTTGTAAGCGTTTCAGTAGCTATTCCCCCCCCCCCCCCACACACACACGCGCACTGTTGTAACAGAGTCTGTTATAACAGAATGTTGTAACATTAAATAGTCTAAATATTTCCGACATCAAGGTTTTTCTAGGAGAGAATAAGCACATTGACTACGGTTTCCTTGTCATTGCTTAAAGCGATCTAAAGTAATGGAGAAAGCTTTAACAGTCAACGTATATAGTTTCCTGTCTAATTAATAATTGTCAATATGAATCCCATTGCTGTAGATTCTCAGTTAATCTTCTTGTTTACCTACGTAATCCACCTCTGGACATTAGTTGTTTGAAATGTCACCAGCAGTTGTTCGTGACATCAAAAGCATTTGATTAGATATGATACAAAAGCCTTCAAAGTAAGCTCTCATGATATTTGCAGATCGTTAACCACTTGCAAATTACATTTTGTATTTGGGAAGAGAATTCCTCTCTGGCCGCTTATTGTGTGTGTATATAATTGGTTGAAATTTTTATATTTTATAATTTTTGCACTATGATCCACGACGTGAAGTTTTTTTCCACTATTTGCTGTTTCTTTTTAGTTTATTGTCCGAATGCAAAGCGTATTCAGAGTTATGCTAATAATAGTGTGATATGCTCCTCTTTCTTCAGTGATTTGATGTCCTAGTCGGAAGTTATTTCCATTTTTGAAATAACTTTAACCTCTAGCTTTCTTAATATTAATGTTAATATACAAGATCTATAGCTCATTCGCTATTAAAATAAATGGTTTCTCTCAGTCAGTAGCATCTATTATTTTTCTGGGTAACTGCCAGCTTCATATTTCTTGCATCTGTCTGATAACTTAATAGTCTCTACAGAAAGTATTAGGTTATCAGTTTATTACTTTATTGCATAATAATTAATTAATCCTAATTAATTATTACAGTTGGTGTTATGCAGCACCAAATACCATCCATTCACGACTCATGCTCACTGAATAAACCCAATATTTCAACATATCCACAGGGTAGTTAAGAATGATATGTAACCTTAGATTGAACAACTCTAGGTTTAAATTCCTTAAGCTGAAAGAAACATTTACATGGGCTTTTTAGCTGAACGTGAGTTAGCTGGTGCGATACGGAGGTGGCAGGTATTCTACGCGCAACAAAACAGAAAAACTGGCCGGAAAACTTATACCTTTGACAGACATGACAGCAGATTTACTTAATGACCTTAAATGCCTCCTTGTATTCCTAGACATTAGCTGTTCTTTCCTCTATGGCCATTCTTGTCTCTTGAATAATATTTCCACTCCTCTTTCCTACATTCCTTCTTTAGTCATCGTTATTTATTCTGTATTTCGCGAAAGTTTGGCTTACAGATACCGAAGTGTAATATTAACTCCTCTCCCACGACCTTCATCCACTGCATGATACAGAAATGCCATTAGTTGCAACCTTTTGTAGATTGGATTACATAGCAGCAATAACATAAAAAATAGTAAAATAATTCTTTCAGTTGTCATCTAAAAACGAAAATAGAAACGTTATCACATTAAAATGTAATTTTCAATATAATTATAAATTAAAGTGGTATATGTTTCGCACATTAATTTTTAATCGAATTCATGGTGAAATTATGTATTCAAATTATAGACCTCGGTTCTCCTTAGCCTCTCCTTTCAAGAAAAGAGCTACTACTAGGAGTAATTACCAATTATGAAAATAACCTGCAAGAATCACTTCCTACTTTACGCTGCCTTAAAAATGCAAATAAAATAGGCGAACAAATCAGAAATTGTTAACATTAAAGAAATTCGGAACTATTCTGAAATTTTTGAAAGAAAAAAAATCACAAAAGCGACAGGAAATCCTCCTCTGGAAGCAGTTTTTACTTAATTCAAAGTCGAATGGACGATATATTCGTTATAGCACAGAACAGGTGAAACATTATACAATTACTACTCATTCCCAGCATAAAATGGAAAATAAATGCTATTAAAGTTCTATAAATAAGAAATATAATTACAGCTTACTAATTTACCATTGCTATTAATTTAGCAATACTGGAGTAAAATTATATCCAACCCAAAGTTCTCAAATATGGAAGTATAAAAGTTTTACAGTGGCTGCGCTGTATAATTAAAAAGGCCTAGTTTAGGTCGAATTCCACATGATTTTTTAAGCGCCGCCCCACCCACGAAAAGTTTTAAAACGTATAGTACATTAGTACTGTAGATAGACTATTTTTTTTCTGTTTTTATTAATTTTATGTTTTTTTTTTTTGTATTATTATTTACTTTTACGTAGTCCGGAAATACATCTCTAGAGACCCAAAACATGGAAATTATTCAAGCCACTAGGAATCAATAAACGGGTAGGAGTTTTGCAGCAATCAATGAAATTTATCTCCTGCCTAAAGATAGTCACGAACATCCATGCCCACATAGCTCGCATAGTACCCATCTATAAACAGAGAAATAAAACTGAGCCTAAGAATTTCCATACTGAATATTCTAGTAGGATTATGCAAGCATACTTAAGGTAGAGAAAAATGGCGTATGCATGTGTGTGTGTATATGTGTGTGTGTGTGTGAGAGAGAGAGAGAGAGAGAGAGAGATACTTGATGAAGAACAGGCTAGATTCTTAAAATGTGAATTTTAAGACTATTTGTCTTAAAATTCACATTTTAAGACAAATAGTCGAACAGACAAATTGAAAACACATGGGGTTGTCGCAAGGATCTGTATTTAAGATTCGAAGATCTAGAAAAAGGCATATAAGGTTCAAGAGAAAAGCTGTTGAAAACATTCATGCAGTGTAAATAGAACATTAATAGCAATACTCTATATATAAAAAATTGCAAGTCGTCAGTAAGAAATGAAGGAAGTATAGGACGATGGTCTGATGTAAAATCAGGCGTAAACAAGGGTGCACACTATTTCCACTCATCATCCGTATGGATCGCGTTATGAAGAAAAATGGCATTAAACCTGATAGCAAAATTGGAGATGTTAATTCGACTCTATTTTATGCAGATAATGTTATATTCCTACATAAATCCAGTACAAGTCTCCAGGATTATTTAACTAAACCGAATAACTGTTTTAACAAATTTGGTATGAAAGTCAGCAGTGAAAAGACCAAAACTATGAAAATAGACAGGAACGTTGAAAACGTCAACTGCATTCTGAATGAGAATCTATAGAATAAGTAAAATATTTCCACTATTTAGGCGCACTTTTTAGTGAAGATGGCAAATTGAATTTAGCTCCCAAACCATACCAGGCGTTACTTATTCCATTGTCTATGGAGCATTGAATGAAAGAGAAATTAGCTAGGGACACTAAATTAGCTATATACAACTCGACAATACAATATGCACAACTCGACAATACAATATACACAATTCGACAATCCATTTTGGCAATGCGAAATTATCCAATGAGAAACGCGGCCAAGTATAGAACTACAGTTAGCCTCAATGACTCGAACAGTTGCGAGGTGTATTTTCCTCTACTTTTAAAACTGCAGTAAGTGAAATAAATAAATAAAACATTAATGCTGTGTTTTTTTTTTAATTTTTTTATTTAACAATGCAGGTTAATTCTCATTTGTGCTGTATGATGCTGTTTGAAAATTCCCGTGACTGCTTGAAATATCAGAAGAAAATTGAACGCAAGTGTGGTGTCCAGATATAGTAAATCAATAATATGTTGGGGCACGCGTGTGTAGTGAATTCGACTTGGGGAGTTGATATCACTCGCCTCCTGATCAAGCAATATTTTATATATATATATTTTTATTTTTTTTTTTTTACTGCTTTTAACAGGAACGTTTTCTCTTTATTTTTTAACTTAGCAGTAGATTAGGTTAGTTCAGAATACCATGATAAGTTTTTTTTCATCCTATATGAATTTTCGCCGTTATCCATCTTGCCCGATATACAGTCTAGTAGTCAGTTATAGACATTTATGCGAATGTATATATCAACAGTAAGGTAGCAGAAATGGATCGATGCCTATGATCTTTACATTCGCTAGTGGTTGTAAGATGGTCTTGAAACAAGATGAGGAGATATTTATGCACGTATCATTCATTATATTATAAATTTTTTCACGTGACTCTCACTACCAAAAATTGTAAACCTATAGTACATTAGTATTATAGGATTTTATTAATTTTTATTTATTTATTTTTGTTTATTTTTATATAACCCGAAACACCGTTCTAGAGATCAATCATGAAACTTTTTTCAAACCACCTCGGGTCTCACACAAATCCATGAAATTCATCTTCCACTTAAAATTAGTACGTAAGCTGATATACTGGTGTTTGGAATTGATGTGGCGGTACCTTGCGTTTTATTTTATTTTTGTGTGAATCCCACCTGCGAAAGGTTGTAACCTATCGTACATTAGTAACAACGGTAAGATGATTCGGAAACTCTGCATAGCAAACGCATAGCATTTTTCAAGCTACTTTCATACTCGAATAAAGAAAGTTGCGGTTCATACAGGCGGTGAATTTCATCTAAAAGACATTCACAAACATTAATTAAATGAAGGGGATGTTAGATCCCACATTGTTTTAAAACCGAATAAGAAACTCAAAGATTGGAATCAGAGAGTTTCATGCCGAATATAGTAAACTATAAAAGTATCGGCGACCACTAGCGTGAGCTAATGCAAGTGACCCTAATACGTAGTACAATACCGGAGAACTCGCAGCAAAGGTGGTAAAGTTCTGATCGCTATTCTTGGTATTTTCCATAATGTAAAAACACATTTCCTAGGAAATGTATGCTGTTATTACATTATGGTAGGAAGGTCACTACCCAGACCGGTTTCAGCCTTTTTTGAGGCTTCATCACCGAGTAGCTAGGCCAAATAGATATCAAAGGGTATAGCGAAAAGAACTTATATACTCTGCTATACGAGTTGTCCAAACCGTGCACCCATTAAGTTACTTAAATATAAAGAGCCAACAGGCTTCATTTCGGCGATGTGGGATCTAATCTCCTTAATTTAATTAATGTTTATATCGCCGAAATGAAGCCTGTTGGCTCTTTATATTTAAGTAATTCACAAGCATTCCTGCTCGCATGGGAATCGTACCCATAGTTTATTACTTTCACTCTCCAACTAATAAGCCATGGGTACGATTTTTTCACTTGACCAGCCTGACTAGCTAATTTAGTTGTTTATTCTTCCCAGCCCCTTTCTACCTGTTCCCGAAAAGCGTGTAATGTTCTCTTTACTTATTATCCAGATTGTGTGTGTGTGTGTGTGTGTGTGTGTGTGTAAACATAATTCATTTAATTTAGAATCACTTCTCTGTTGTGTGTATATTTTTAGAAGTGATGTGGTTTATTTTTTGACTGTTTGAAATGCTGATGGGGCAACTAAGGCTATGAGGCTTATTCATTATTGTCTGTAAATTCCACGTGTTTCTCTGATCGGTTTGCTTGTTTGCGAGAGAAAAACTGTGCTATCCTCCAAACCCCCCCCCTCCGAGATCGGCTAACTAGTCTTCAGTTTGAAGGTTCTCCAAAATTTTTTTCGCTTCCTAGATAGATTTAAAGCCAAGACGTCGTGAATACAACCGAGCTATGAGGCTTCAGAGACAGAGAGAGTTCGCTTCAGGGATCTCATATTGAATAACATCTAATATTTAAGGAAAAGCAGTGAACAGATTTCAAAACAGTTCTATAACTTGTTTCGAATCGGCACAATGATTTTCATGTACAAAATTAACTTTTTGTACTGGAACTCCGGAGACTCTATTCATTGCATGATGTCCGAGCATTTAAAGCTAATATATGCATGAGCTTCTATAAATGTAAATAAACAGTTTTATTTCTGTCTTTCAACAAGATCAATAGAAATGTGTTATCCAGATGAAACATATTCAAAAGTAACGTCTAATGGCGAATACTGCATTTTTTTTTTTTTAATTTCGAACGACAAAATAGACGAAGCGAGTTAGTTTTTTAAATTCAAATTCAGTTATCAGGTATAATATACAAGAGACTGACTTATTTACTTCGTTTAACTCTAAACAGTCCTCAAAAATAAGGGGGTAAAAATTACTCGTGCATTTCGAGATTTTGTTTCTCTTCTGCGGTAAGTTAATTGAGAGTGAAGTGCGTTAGGCAGGGCTTATCTGATACTACTTGTACATTTGATTATATTTTACAATTACCAAATATAGACAGACTACAAAAGAATAAAAAAAAAGTGCTTGTTTGAACGAATCTAATTGACTTTTTTTTAATCATACGTATTTCGCTACAATCGTTGCCATCATTCATCTATTACAAGATTCAGGTTTTTCCTTACTATTTACAGGATGTCATAAACATTAATATGTGTTCGGTCGTACGAGCGTGCCATTCCACGCCTCTAATGAAAATGTTAACTCCATCATTTCAGAGTCCAACAGGGCGTTGTGTTGTGGGATAATCCCGGTTGACGGGCTGGCGCAATAAAGAGTTGTCTCGTCTGACAGGCGTTATGATTGATTGTGAATTGTTCATCCGTCGACGGTGCCACCACGTTGGGTGTCGACAGTCAGGAGAATCGAGATTGGTTAAGGAGGGCGTCCGAGTGTGCGAACCTGACCGGTCATAGGTTGCATGGCCTTTGATCTTGGTGGATATAATTGCGCTTCGATGCCATGAGGGTAACCTCGAATGGATTTATCGAACTCGAATATATCAACTATATTTTATATTTAAACATTGCTTTTAACCGCTGTGTTTAAATTGTCATTTAAAAAGTAATATATTTTAAAATTAACAGGATCGGGAATCGAATGCTTTGATTAAACGTTATATTTCTAATTTAGTGGCTATTTTCATATTTTCCCCGGACAATTTATCCCCATTTTTATTAGTACTACTGTATAAGAATAGTTATCAGCACAGTCAATGCCTCATTGAACCGTGCTGAAGGCACGGTCATTGATAAAAGAAAAGAAATGATAAATTTGTATTATGGGGAAACGGTTGAAGCGAAAGAAACCGTTTTGTATTATTGTTTGTTTTGTTTTATTTCTTGATTTTTCTTGTAGCATTGATTTATTTGTTTCTTTAACAGTGTCATTTGAAATTCCTCAAGAAACTTCAGGATACATAGAACTTTCAGTCAATAAATTATTATTTTTCTTAGTCATATTACTGCTCTTTGAAACTCCTGTTGAACTATGAAAATGACAATCTTAAGTGAATATATTCGTCTGTATATTGACTTATTTTTAGCTATACGGACGTTGTCCATTAGCGAAATTTTTGTTGGGTTAAAGAAAATATGATACTTTTTATCATTTGATATTTTCAAACTGAAAGTATAATACAGTAAATCTAATATACGTTAATTTATAAAATTTCGGTATGCCAACATTATTCGCAAAGCATGGGTTTTCTTTCAGACTAACTAAACTAGACAACTTCCTTTGGACTGCGGATCGCGTATTATATTGATGTAAATATGTATCGGCTACAGCTGTATGAATTGGGGTTCTTTAGTAGCTACTGGTTTATAGGGTCCTTCTCGTTTCCATGCAATTCACCTATTCGTCAGAGAGAAAGAGTGCCGCGTATTCGTTTTTAGGTTATATAAAACAGGTAAGCCGATAAGAGAGAGAACGTGTAGTTCATTGCGATAATAACCCATCCGAGTGACCTGGAGCTTATTTTGTTCGCGGGATGTTATTCTGAGCCAGAAACGCCAGTGCGGGTTTCGAGAAAAACTTTGCTAGGATGTTCGTATACACATGTTAAAGCGTTATTTTATAAACATTGTTCCGTGAAAATTTCAGGTATACCGCGAACTTTGTTAAAAGTCAAATTTTAAAATAAATTAGCAATGTAAAAGAAATGGGAAATAGAGGGGCATAATTTTACTTTTGTATTTCGCAAGAATGGTAATAGGTATGGTCTAGTCTAGGAACATAGCAAGATTGACTCACATCATGATACCCTTCCCTCTCCTCTAATATTCGTGTAATATCTCAGTTCATTTCGCAAACCAAGCATATGCCCTCTGAAATTCTTCTAAAATGATTCATGGCTGACTAAAAGGATTTGAACACGGATCCGGACCGAATCCAGTTTGTTAATTAGTAACAAAATCATGGGAGCTCTTCTACTTCCTTCTCTTTCAGTGAATTTTCAACATTGACTGTAACCAATGCCAAATTGTAGTATTTGTTATTGGTTAACGGGGCCAACGAAATAGGTGAAATGTTACTTCAATAGCAAATCTTTTTAACAAATCTCACAGTAGACATTGATAAAGTATGTCACCACAGGCGAACGCATCTCATGCTATTAAGATTCATAATATGTTTATAATTAACATTAATATTATTTTGATGTTGGCTAGGCAAAACAAAAATTATTGATTTTGGTGCAGTATCATGCAAAATGTCTTATATAATAAGGGTTAGGTTAGGTTAATTAGAATTACGGCCTTAGGAACTAAGGCTATGAGGTTAATATGTTCTGTCGGTCATAGGACACACGCATTTAACTGACATAATACAATGACCTGTAGCCTTAGTTGCTTCGGCTGTCAATTCCACTCAATCCATTCAGTGAGCAAAGGTCGCTTCGTTTTCGTGACACCTGCACTACGGAAGCGCAGTGTATGAGGTTGAATTATGTTATGCTCTCTGTTTTTTTTTTTTTCCTTTATGGTTTGAACTTCTTTTTAATTCCTTCTTTTTTGTCGTCGAACAACAAATTGTTTTCAAGAAGATTTCCATTAAGTGTTCTGCATAAGAAAAATATTCGCAAGAGTGCTAATTTTATTTTAGATAGAACAGAAGTACCTTATTGTGATTTAAGTAGGCAGAAAAACTTTGTGGACAGAAAAGCTATTTTAAATCAAATAGCATTTCTCTCTACAAAGCAGAAGTACAGGACAGTACACACAGTACAGGACTTCCTGGTTTCATTAATGTACCTTTTTACACAATTTGAGCACTTATTTTAATAGATAATAAATAAATAACAGCGAATAAATAAATAAACTATATCAGCCGCGCTCACATCTGATCTTCACCTTCTCTTTCGACAATTTTTTTTTGGTTTCAGTTTAAAAAGGATGCTATTTTAATACCTGCTTACTAATCATTTAATGTCCTAGTAAACAGAGAGTAACACTGAAAGAAGTTACCACTCTTAACATATATATTGATTACTTTTACATTAATTTATGAATTATGAATTCAAAAATTCAGAACGATCTGTGAATTTTTAGAAAAATATTTCTTTTTTTTTTTCTGATTATTTAATGACTAAGGAAATATGATTAAAGATTTATGGTAAATCACGATGTAAATGAAATATACACCCTAACAGGATCACTTCTAAAAAATGTAACAACATTCTCTAACTTCGTCATGACTATTAGATTAGAGAGATGAGTTGAGAGTAACAAGATGGATAAATAATAACAAAAATTAGTACTTAGGCTGTTTTATAAAATTCATAGAATATGAATATTGCACAGAATTCATCATTTAAATAGAAAAACAGATTAATGAGATATAGAAGTTATATTTGGATGTTTCTTTAAATCATTTTTTTTTTTATCTTTTCTCCAACTGCCATAGCTACGATGTATTTACAAGCATAGCCACAATTTGTTTAGGGTACTGAACATAAATAAAAATTTTAATTCTTAACGAAGTTTTGTGTGTTCAAATGGTTAAAATGAAAAGCAATCAAGAAATGTATACGCAAGAAAGCGTTCATGTAGAAGACATGGACCAAAGGGGTTGTGAATAACTGATGGAACATTTATAAGATACTGTGAATTGGAAATCCGTCATCTAGTTTTTTTTTTTTTTTCATATTATATTGTAGTTCGCGTTATCAATTACTTTTCAGTAAAGTTAAAAGGTAATCTCCTGAATAATGTGTATTCTATTAAAAACGTTAGTAAATTTTCTTATTTTTGAAGTTCTAAATCTTGTTTTCGAACTGACTTCTCTGAAATCAGTCGATTTACTGGCGTTAATAACTTCAGGTAATTATCGAATCCTTTTCGATAATTTCTAATAGCATTGTTACTCGTATAATTTCTTTTATTTTTTATTTAATGAACTTTTATTTAATTTTTATTTAATTAACTTCTACATTAGATGTAGAAGTTCATCTAATGAAGTCTGGTTTTTATTTTAAGGAACTTTTTGTCATTTATTTTTTATTTTTATTTTCTCTCCTGTATAGTAAACTATATATAAAAATTAAAATTCTTAGTTCAGAAATTTATATGTTAAAATTGCACGATTTTAAAGTATCACCCGAGGTTATCTTTTTTAGCACATTTACAGAAATTTATCTGTAAAGACTGAAACAACGAATATTATTGTGATTAATGACCTTAAATTAGTTAGCGAAACGAAGGTATATCTTATCCGACCATTAAGAAAATGGATGCTAAAGCTTTAAGAGAGACAGTTTAGCATTCATGCCTCTTAGATTATCTCTTCTACGTCTGTTCTTTGCAGCAACTTTCATTCAGAGTAGTAAGCTTTCTGACAATTAAGACAAATACATCGTAACTCATTTTTTTTTAAATTTATTTTTTATATGAAAAGCAGCATTTAAATTTGGCACCAGAGAATCTACTGTTATTTTTTTAATGAGAAAAAAAAACTTTACATTTTTAATTCCCCAAACTTATTTAAACTCACCATACAAGTAGACTAAGGATTGGTTCTGTGACCTTTCATTTTATTTCTT
This sequence comes from Typopeltis vanoorti, assembly GCF_054136105.1. Classification (NCBI taxonomy): domain Eukaryota; kingdom Metazoa; phylum Arthropoda; class Arachnida; order Uropygi; family Thelyphonidae; genus Typopeltis; species Typopeltis vanoorti. Next base: position 19,135,594 of record NC_143567.1, on the reverse strand, counting down.
TCTTTATTTATTTTAAAGAGATTATATTGTGTATGAAATTAAATAAAAATCAATTAGAAATAGTGACTGGAAAGGAAATAAATTTGTTGTGCTGATTATTTTGAGTTACAGTGGACTTGTTGGATTATATAATGATACTAATTTCTTTGCAACAAATACGTAAGCCTTTGGGTTAGTCCATGTTCCTATTGGACTCGGTTCTTGTGTATTGGTCATCCCATAGAAATATGTAATTTTAGGAGAAATCACGATGTAGACTAAAAGATAAACTGGTTAACATCATTAACTTTCTCTTGCTAACAGCTAGGAAATATTTGTCACCTTTCTTTTAGCCCCATACCAACAAAGGTATCCCGGTATTCTTACGTTTTTCTTCCTCTCAGTTTTAATTTATTGTTGTTATTATTTTTAGAATAATTTTCGTGGTGCACACTAGATGCTTCTTGATTGCTTTATTTCGCAGACTTGTCAACAGTGATTTTCCGATGAGATCAGTATAAGAGGAATTACTTTTTCTTACGGATGAGCATGGTGTATTTTTTGCATAAATTATCATGTCTACCAAGACGAAAGAGATTAAGAACTATGATTTCAGAATGGTTCACTGGAGGAAAAAACAGCCGGAAATAGTTAATTCAGTGTCACTGGAAATCTGAAAATTACAGCTGAAGAAACTAAGCGATGAGAATAATTATTTATCTGTAGACCAGACATGAGCGTTAGTAAGGGGAAGATTACTCCCTTTTCCAGTCATTCGGTCCTCACGAATAATTTCCTTTGAAAAAAAAAAAAAAAATGAGGTAGCAGTGTGCGTCCTCACCCTCCACACATACATAGATCCCGTATTTCCAAACTGATCTTTAGATGGACTGTAAAATATTGGTACGAGAGTAGGTGTCGCAATGGAGAAACGGAGATGTGCTCATCTCTGGTGTAGCTGTATGGGAGATGCAAATTATTTTTACGAGGAAGCGAAATTACGCGATCTTTCGTAGTTTGTTATGATGCGAGTGATGTGATGCATGTATTACTGGCATTTCTTATTGAAGTACATTATTACGATTCTATATGATACCGGCTTAGTTGGTCAAGCGGATAGTTGCTTACTCTCCAACCAACAAATTATAGGTTCTAACCCCCCCCCTCTCCCTAGTACACAGAGATGTTTGCGATGATTTTCGTCGCCCATTGTAAGCCTGCTTATTGAAGATTTAAGTAGTTCGAAAAAAATTCTATATTTGTTATAATATAGTTATAATATTTTGAAAGTTGGCTGTTATAAGTAATTATGTCTGTGAATTGCCTGTTTTGTGAGATGCAAAACTTGGTTTCCGGAAGTAAAAATCCTGCTATCTCGTATGAGAATTATTTAACTCTTAGTCTACCCAAGGAGCTAAATGTGCTGTGAGTTACAGATTACCAACAGTTTATGGTGGCCTAGTAGTTACACAGAATAAAAATTAGCCGTTAGCATCATCCAAAGCTTATAAATTGACTAATTATTAGGCAGCAGTGGTACTTCAATCGGGCTGATACATACCTGACTAGTAAGATATTTGCATGATTGGTGAGTTAGCACAAAATTTTCCAAGCCTTAAATATACATAAAACTAATTACTTCATTAAACTAATGTTATGGAAGCACGAGTAAATTTCATACTGCATCAATTAGATAAATATAGTCACGCTTATGTTTAAGACCTCATTCCTTTGATTTCAAGACTGAAATATACTTGACCGGTAATAACAGATTGTCACATCTTTTGATGCATCAGAACTTGGTGGGGAGGGGGAAGGATTCTTTTCAAGAAAGTACTAAAATTAGAGAGACATAGCATGTGTAAAGGAGGAGGGAAGTAGTCAAAATCTGATTTGCTTCTTTCTTCATTGTCTGGCTGTCATGGTCAATGAGCTGACGTGTGATATAATTTATTGCTTGTGTTGACGAGCACACCCACTTGTTTCCAGGCATTCACTACAGTACTTTATAAAGAAAGGAAAAGTGTAGAGTCGCTGCTGGATAAATTGAGGGTTAGGTATATGAAAGATACTCCTTTCAAAAAGCGTGATGTTTTCGAGTACGGGGTGGGGGAATAGAAGAGTAATAAAGAGATATTCTATTTTATCAGGATATGATAATTTAGAACAACTTGCCTGATCATTTGTTTTACGTATTAAGTACAATAGATAAAGGTTTAAAAGCTTCCTCCTCCTTATAAGTATTAACAAAATTATCCTTGGGAGTCAAAATTTCTAGTTTACTGTGGTAAGTTTTATTGGGTTGGAAAGAAGGGATGTCGGAAGTTAGGAATTACTACAGAGGAGTGGAGCTCCTATAAGATTAAAGCTTTTAGCATCCTCAGGCTGGATTTCAAGAAAGTGAAATGCATGTATTATGAATGAAATCACCACTAAGCTACCTGCGATGGCCTTGGTAGCAGAATTAGCAAAACCACTTCTTTTTATGAAAAGAAGGACCGACAACATCTTAATGTTGTGGGTTCTGATGAGGCACTCGATAAGCTAATAATTATATTATTTCTGATATTATTCTTAAAACTTATTTAATGTTTTTTTTTTTTCTTTTCCAAATCAGATACTTTACATCCTAGGAAAGTAATCATCCTATTCTCATTGTTTTTTGAAATTCGGGCTGAAAGTGTCAGGCGATAAAGCTTCATCTGCTTAACTCCAATCTACTTCTAACAGTTAAAAAAATAATAAAAACAGCGCTTATCTTGGAAGGTATATGAATAAAATTGCTCTCAGTTATTATGTGGAAAATATCTTACATTTTCTTGGAATTAATTATTTCAGCAAGACTGCTTTGATAATCTGGAAAAAAAAAATTGCATTTGACAGGGGATGAGAATGTTCTAATTCTCACCCCCTCATGTCCTTAGCTGCTCCGAACGTAATTAGAAACAATCCAATTCAGTCATTTTTGCAGGTTTAGCTGTCTGAGAGATGAAAAAAAAAAAAAAAAGATTTTTATGGAGGAAAAACCCACCCGATAAAAAATACAAGATGCAGATTCGAATCCTAGCCAGAACGCGAATAGTTTGTGATAGTTTTTATTTTATTTTATTTCTAATCCTGCAAAATAGACATACCGCCCAGAAGAAGACACGCAATTTACAGATATAATAATACAACCCACCTCACGAACTTGGTTGTTTAATTCAAAATTAATATGACTGGCTGATTCACCTGCAGTTCAGTTCAGTCCATAATATAATAGACGGGGTTGGAACTTCGTTTTTTTTCAATGAATAGGTATATCGATGGCAGCTGACCTGTGCAGGTTCCACTACACTCATGTTAAGAACTTGAACATTGCGATTGGTCTGTAAAATGGTTGGAACTTGGACCTGAAATCATTTGTACTGGCATAGACTCGGACCTTTAGTTGTATATATGACGAGAGAATTATGTTTTGACTACAAAATCCGTAATTAGCATTTCAGTGAGAATTTAAAATAAAGTAGCTCACTAGAAGAAGCTCGCTAGAAAATTTGCTTTCAGTACTGATTTATTCGAGTGTTCAATAGAGCCTTCGAATAAATAAAAGGGAAGGACACCAAGTTGGATCTGATTTAAATATATGAAGAGCGAGAAAGAAAGAGAACGGATCATGACGTTACACCTTATTTTCGAAGAAAGATATTTATGAATTCTAATTGACAATTTCCATACTGATAGTTAGGCAAATACATGTGCTATTCACTAAAAGCTTTTATAATTAAGAAATGAATTTAATCTGTGGCTGTGCAAATTATTATTATTATTTCATGAGATGTTGAAGAATAAGGTCTGTGTGGACGATGTCGTAATTTATTTCGTCTACACACACATTGAGCATGTGAGCACGCTGTTTTTGTAACTTGATTTTGGCCAGGTGACGCACGTTTGGTTGCACATCGTTTAGAACACGTACTAATTTCAAGCATTGCAATTCGATTCATCTGACCATATCACCCTGTAAATGCCTTACCCCCCCCCCTTGTTCTGTTTGTTCTGTTATTAATACGTTTTGATGCAAGTCAGGTATTAAAACTATGTAATTTGGACTCCGAGCTGTCGAGAATCAGTGATGCCATAAAGTAATAGTAATACAAGATCATCATGGCTCTTAATTGATTCTTGACATATTTGTCGGTAGCATCGAGTTGATATTAAAATTTACGTAGAATATAAAGAAAAAAAAAAAAGAAAAAATTATTTTCACGTTATCTCTCTGTTTAAGGCATGTCATGTAGTGTGCAGTTTCTTCGGATTTTCGAGCGGCATTTCGCTGTAGATCGGTTATAAATTGCCGTTTAAATCTGTTCATTCTTTATATATTAGTAAACAGCATATATACGGTGTGTAAATGGTAAACCAACCATTACATTATAATTCTCTTCTTTGTACTGGGTTCACAAATCAAATCTGTGAAGACGAATATTTTATTTATTTATTTTTTAATTTATTATTTTTTCCCCCATACAAACTATACAGACTTCATTTGTTCATTTGCACTGGCGTGTCATCAGCGAGGTAAGACAGTTCTCTATATTGACACTTGAGCAATCAATTAACCGATGTAAAGCTGATTCAATGTCAGTCACTGCGAACTTTAACATGGCTGAGATTATTACATCATCAATAATATGTTACTTCTTTTGAATTTTGGCTGATGGATTTTATAATTTTTTTAATGCCACCTTAGCGTACGGAAACTTTGCAGAAAAAAGAATCTTTTTTGTAGGTATTCCACCTACGGAATAAATGTTAAGAGCGCGTCGTAGCGGAGTCAGAATAACGGTTCGTGCGTTTTTGGTTGGAAAGATTTATTTTCTGATCCCGTTTGGGACGTGACAAACATGTCGAACACCCTTTTGTATCAGGAGTGTTAGCCGATTTCATTGGACGTGGCATAGTTTTTTTTTCTTAAAAAATAGATACGGTAGAACGATAATATACTTAATTAATAGACATAACGCACTCTTTTTTATTTACTTAGATGTTTCAGCATAATCCAGGAGGGGGGGGGGGATTTTCCATTATACCGTGATTGTCGGAGGCTACTTTGGAAGTGTTCTTTAAACATGAAGCTAAAACATATATATTTATCTATACCAGTGTTTCCCAACATGGGGCAATTAGAATATTTTGGGAGGCAATTAGAATATTTTGGGGGGCAATTAGAAAATGACGTTGCATTCGTCACCTCATCACCGATATACTCAAAAAACTCATCATTGTCGGCGATAAATTGTCGATGTTGCAACCCTGACTTTCCTAGAAAAAAAGCTGACATCACTAGTACAGCAGTCAACATAAATACAGTATCAAGAACTCTCAGAAAAGCAAAATGATGAGTCTATTAGAACTTTATTCAACATAAAAGGAACAATGGCATGGCTTTCTGACGAGACAGAAACGAAATACCGAAATTGAACTAGTTTTGCAAAAAAAAAATACTGTTTCCCTTCCTGTCGTCATATTTAGTTGAATGTGGCGTTAGTGCTGTAAATTATTTGCTACTGAAAAAAAAAAAATCATCTGGATATCACAAACCACGGGGATTTGAAATTGAAAATGACTAAATTAGTACCACAAATAAAAACTCTTTGCAGCAGACATCAAGCTCAAGAATCGCATTAACTTGGATTTTATTTTCCCGAGTTCAGTTCGATTTATGTTTTATAATATACAAAGTGCAATATAAAATTTATATTCATTGAAGAAAGTCAAATTAAAAACAGTTTTACCGATGTTCCTTTTTCATTTAAAGTACATATTTATATTATACTTTTTCAGAACTTGTCTGACTCTTATGCTAAGGGAATGGCATCAAAATCTTTGAGGCGTTGAGGTGGGGCATGATCCAAAAAACGTTGGGAAACACTGATCTATAAGTATATATAACAAGCATTTTGAGTTTTTTAGATGTTCGTAATGCACTCTTCCATCTTACATGTGTTTCGACGAAAACAGCAAACTAATAAAAAATTCGAATGTAGAAGAATGCAATGAAAGCGAAGTAAATTAATAATATGTAAAACAATTATAAATGAAACCCTCTGAAAGAAAGCTTTTACTTTTTACTGTTTGTACTTGGTATTAATATTGGCATGTTCCTAGGGTGGTTTGTCTTTATTTATTTTTCGTGGAAAGAATAGTCGGATTAGCTTAGCGATAAACAAGGGGAGTGAGAGGGATCACAGAGACATCGCGATATCAAAACTTTACAACTCCTTTGAATTCATCATTTGGTTAACTTATAACAAAGTTTTGAAATTTCTGTACCAAAAAAAAAAAAAAAAAAAAAGGAAAAAGGATTTTAACTGTCGCTTTACGCGTATTCGATGAGTACTCAGTTATAGAAAAAATATTAATTAAAATAAGTAAGAACCTCTTTTTAATACAAAAATCTCTAGTTAAAAATTTTATTTATTTTTTAACAAATCATATTTTATTATTTCTTAAAGTTGTTTTTTAAACATCTTTAATATATCTAATATTTGAAAAATGAAATAAATCATTGTAATGACTATTAGAACAGTGAAATGATTTATCATTGCACCAATGTAATTAAAATTACTCAATATTAATTTTTCCAAAAGAATTAGTAGTAACAAAATACATAGGAATATGGAACCTCCACTGTCTTCCTTCTCCAGAACCAAAATTCAGCGTATGAATTTTTGTTTGTGTATATGTTTATTTTCTTCCATTCTTCACCCTTTATATTTATTGCTTAGTAAGATGTCATCATCATCGTCATAATGAAACGAAACCTCCCAAGGTTTCGTTTTATTATGACCCTTCCTTCCAAAACTGACTTCATAGGGGTTGATACCTACAGTATCGTTTGTAAGTAGCATTCTTACCTTGTATTACACTTCGATTCTTGAAGAAATAAGCATTCTCTGTTTCTCTTTTACACACACACACACACACACACACACACACACACACACACACACACACACACACACACACACACCTATGAAGGTTTTTTTTTCCTCGTTCTTTCATTCTAATCCTTAAATATCCTCTTCGTCTCTCAAGGTTATCGGGTTCAGCCACGACTGTTAGTCACAGAGATTAACTGTCACACTTCATCGTAGTCTGTCTAGTCTCTCTGTAAATATAAATAGACGCAGTCTCTCAGAGCCATTTTTATGTCAGTAACATCACTGCTGTTATATCTTCCATAGGCCTACTGTTGATACCGCTGTTTGCTTAGGACGGAAGGCCATGAAAATAAAAATGATTCGTTGTCCACGTGCTCTCTAGATCTCTCACCTCAGGGGGAAAATGTTGGGGGAGTTGACTTGCCAAATGTAACACGTGTCTAAAGGTGGGGTATGGTTTATTATAAGCACAAATGACAAGAGTGACACTTATTGCCACATTAGAAATGGTTCGTCCGAGGCGTTAAGAACAACCGGTTTGAGGGATCTTAAAGCTGTTCCTAAGATTGGTACTGAGTTATTGACAAACGTTCTTCTAAACGTATGAGCAAATAAATTGATGCTTGATTCTACATTCATAACTGCATAATAGTGAACTAATAGTGTTTCTAGGTTTCTACTTCTACGATTTAGAATTCTAAAATCAGTTGCAAAAGTGCAGGAATAGTGATGTGAAAAGTCAATATCTTATTTGTGTGAAGAGAGCCACTTCGACTTCCATCTCTATCGAATAGAGCATTTTTTTTAATGCAATAGAGAGATAAGTTAGGTTTGCAGGTTTGGGGAATGGTAGAATTGTTATACTCATTATTAAAAAGCAGAGTCGATTGGCAGTAGTATAATTAAGATTTTTGGAATTCAACCCAGAACATTTCTTCTGCCTTTTTAAGATACTGAGTCCATGCTTTGCGTGCTTAGCTGTAATTAGACATATTAGGTTTGATAATGTTTTATGCAGGGTCTCTAGAGGAGTATTTCCGGATTATGTAAAAAATAAATAAAAATAAACCTTAACCTTTTTACGATGCTAATATGCTATAGATTTACAATCGTTTGTAGATGCAAGTCACATTTAAAAAAGGTGCAGCTGTGGTGATGATATAGTGCAGTGCACGCTAACAGTTGCTCCCAGTTTTTGTTATTTATTTATTTATTTATTTATACCATTCAAACAAATGCATCTGGAGATTTTCGGTGTTTGCACGTGGACCTTTGAATAATATATAAATATTTAATTTGTAAAACGCTTTTTAAAGTTATCTAGGCTATAATTGAGACTATTACTATACAACTATTTTTTATGTATAGAACATATTTTAGTGCTATGGATACAGTGTTGGATCTAAAGTTTTTGACTCCCGGGGCGGTCCCTGAGTTTGCCGCCCCCTCAATACACACCAAAAATACTACAAAAAGTCAAAACGTATAAGGAAATAAATTAAAATATTATATTTATTTTTGAAGTAAAACTTCGATTTCAACATTCTAAAATGTTATTTTTCTTGCTTTTCTGTTAGCAAAATCGTCGATGACATTGGAGAAGTCTATTTCACAGTAATGTAGGTAATTCTTAATCAGTTTTATTTAGAAAAACTCGTCTCACCACTAGCAACAGTTACAGCAATTGTGAGGAAAATTCACAGTAGTATCACAATATTTGGAAATGAGTTCTCGAGACTGTATTTTAGAATTAACTGCAAAAGTTCAAAAAGGTTCAAAGTGCCTCCCGGGACGGACTGCCCCCTCCGTACCTCCCTAGCTACGCCTCTGTATGGACAGGCTTAAGGTTAAATAATTCGGAACCCTCTCTTTAGGACACAGGGCGATAATCTCATGCTGTTCGATAAAAATGGTCTACTAACACATCCGTGCTTGCAGTGAGATTCGAACCGCAACCTGTTGGTTGGATTATGGGACGATACCCATTAGACCAACCAGGCCGCAATATTGAAAACACGTCCTACGAAGATAGATGAATCTCATGGCCAGAAGTTATTTCCAAGTTACAAACCGCGTAATTACGGTATTTCCTACAACCGCCTTTGCAACCCTATTACAAAAAATAAGGGTTCTTTGAAACATCTTGAACATTTTCAATATTACTTATTTTTTGACTTATCCCGCTGCGGCGTGGATGTCTGTGAAAGTCTTCGTGGAAGTTTAGATAGCGATGATTTTTATCACCGGATGTGTGATAGAAATTGTCTCGAGCGTATTGGAAGCCATAAGCGACTTGAAAAAGCGCCATGTGTGTGTGTTTCCAGATCAAGGTTCTCTAACCTTTAACCTACGCATAGCGCTTAAATGTGCAACAATTTTACGTGAGTGGAATTCACCTAAAAAGAATCATCATTTTATGAACATCATTCCATCGATTATTACCTATAAATATAAGCATCGCGTGCTAACAAGTGCGCTGTTTTGTGTATTTTTATAAGCCCACTTACGAAAGGTCGTAAATTTGTCGTAGATAATCAGAACACATGCTCTACCAAACATTACTTTTCAGGTTGCCTCAGGCCTCCATTAAACAGGATGGTTGTTTCACACCAGGCGACGATAATCATCTACCACCTAAAGATACTTTAAACATCCACTCAACAGTAGGATTCGAACCCACACTCTATGAGTGGAGAGTGGGTACGCTATCCTCTTGACCAACCAAGACAACAACATTTTTAATATGTATACAGTATTGGATATTTTTCTTCCTCTATGATTTCTCTTGATGATATGGATCGACGTGATAGTTTACTCTTTAAATATGTTAAACTCTATAAATGTGGTATAAATATATATCATAATGCTATATACATTATTTTGATTGATTGATAGTTTAGTGTGTAGCCCACTCATCTGCATTCTAGCTTATCACTAAAACTGAATTTTTGTAAAAGAAAAAATAAAAAGAAAAGTAATCAGGATTTCTTTTTTCATTTACAACGATTTATTTGTTTGAGCCACATACAGTAAAAGGAATTTCAAACAAACTTATGCAGTTCAATCTCATACTTTGAAAAGTCAAGGAAAAAAAGTGTAGAAGGCAAGCTAAGTGATATTGGGGAAGGGGAAAAATTCTGAATATTTTTAGATTTATAAAGTGTTGTGATTGGAGTATGGCCAGACGTGTTGAAGAGAAGCTGAACTAATTTGTGGCGACGATGCAAGAGAAGGAGGGAAGTTAGCAGTTGAGGATGTAATTAATTTTCTCATTCACTGCTAAGATTAACCACCGACTGTCTAGGCCTTAATTAGAGTCTCCTTTCGTGGCCTGCTACAATTCATCTTGCTTTAATTAATGAATAATTGTCCTTCTTTTCACTTCTACTTCACGTTCACATACAGGGACGGCCTTCTCATAGTTGCTTATGATATATTCGAATGGAGGCGTGCTGGAATCGCTAACGAGTACATTTTCGACGGATGGTCGAATTCTGTTTGCTTTGTCCTCTTGGTTTATGTATTTGTGTTGTTCTAATGAGTTCCTTTCTATCATGTCGTAATTATTGTGTGTGTGTGTGTGTGTGAGAGAGAGAGAGAGAGAGAGAGAGGCGGGGGGGAGTTAGTAAGTGAGAAAGAGATCTGAATCTTAGTATCCTCCCATGTTTAGTGATATTAATTATGCAGTATTGTAATATATAAAAATCAAAATTATTTCGAGAAAAAAATAAATAAAAATAACTACTTACTACTGGTTAAAAAATAGACCCTATAAATGGATTCATTACTTTGTATCAAGTCCTGTTTAAGTAATACAAACGTTCTTTATTGCTTTCGCACTCTTACAGTTGCCATGAACACTTTACAAATCTATTCTTCTGAAGATTCGGAATATTCAAACTGCAAGAGATGTACGAACTGAGGATCTTTTTATTGTGTTCATAAACATTTTGTGTCATTTTAGTTCATGGTTTTAGAATTTACTGGTATCTTTTTTTTCCGGCTGATTATTCTGTTTCGATGCTGGAAGATAATTTGTATGACATCAAAATATATATATATATATATATATATATATATATATTTTTTTTTAGGTTTGTTTCACATTTTAATGGGTTGCTCTCTTTTGTTTTAGGCAACGTTTTTCATCAAAATTATATTATTTGAACGAAATGAGAACAAAATGATTTTTATTTCATTCCATTGATATTCCTTCTCGGCTGGTCGTCGAGTTAGGGCTGTGAAAACAGGCTGGATTGCACCTTTGGAGTAGCATCCAAGTTGTTTCTGCATTACAAATGACTCATCAGTTTTTCGACTCCCAAATTAGTGGTTTGTGCAGTCATTATGTTTTAAAATATATTTTACTCATCCAAGCTAAATCCCAGCTTTTCCGAAGATTTTATCATTGACTACGGTAGATATTGCAGCTGTCGAATTGCCGGTCCAAAAAGCTTTCAAATTCGATACTGCATGACTTTCCCCAGAGGGTTAGGAGAAAGCTGTTTTTTTTATCTCATCGCTGTGATAAAAGCTTCACCTGGAGAGGCAGTTAGTACAGTAAGGAGGGGTTGGATAAGTACAGCATAACACCATTTTTCCTAACTGGATAAATCATCTGAAACTTTTTTGCGCATTGCATGCTCATCAAGGAGGAGCACTGGTGAATCCATTTCGGCCTAGAAACTCGCCGATAATGCACGTGAACCAATAAATATGTTTGTTTACATCGATCACCTTTGATAGCTCTCTGTTGTTTTTTTTCTTCGTCGAGAATCTGTTATTTCATTCATTGTCGTAAGAAAGGAGAATAATGCGGACAATGTTGTCATCGGCAGCACACAGCGTATTTTGACAGTGGGAACGACTTTTTGTTTTGTATTAATGAGCGCATCTCTGAATACGTTAATCTTCGTTCGACCTCTTGCAACAGAAGTCAGCAGTAATCATAATCTTTGAATAACTCGAGACGTTTTGAAATCAAGACCCTAAAATTCCTTAGCTTTGAATCAATTTTTAAACTTTTAACACCAAATTTTATAAATTAAAAAAAAAATTGTTGACCTTTAACTGTCTGAGCCTGTTCTTTAAAACTTGCCTTCTCTATGGATGTTTGTGCGACTTCCAATATTCCAGAAACTGTCCCTGCTCATCTTCTGACAATGACTGTCGGTCCATTTTCCTTACTTTCATGCTATAATGTGAAAGAAGAAAAAAGCAGCGGGATAATTTTTAGGATATTCGGAAAAAGTCTGCACGTCAACTTTTTATTCGCCACTTACACAGTTATCAAAAAAAAAAAAAAAAAAAATTAGACATTGTATTCAATTTCACGATACATTAGACTCTCACATAATTTGGATCTATTTAATACCACATTATGCCAATTTTATTTCTGCAAAATCTCTTGTTTCTCTCACCTTTCCAGTAAAATTTGGTTTCTTTGTCTTTTTTTTTTTTTTTTTTTTTCTAAATTTCATCTCGCATTGAGTTCATTAGCGTAGAAACAAACAAGTGATCTACAATCCCGGTTTCGATCATCCTCAAAAGTTTAATTTAATAACAGAATCTTAAACGTTCAGCATTTCTGAGATGTTGAGAATTGATTTCCATTCGGCTTGCTTCACTTGCGCGTTCTTCACTTTTTCTTCATTCGCCCTTACGTTTGGATCAGGTAAAGTTAAATCGTTAAAATTTTTATTAAAAGGATCAACTTCAAGTGTAGTGTGTTTCCGTGCATTGTTTAAGATGGCGTACGAGTTTTGCTGCTGTTTGTCAATTAAGCATAAGGAAAATTAACCTAATTCCACACCAGCTGCGACAGGAGATTTCATGTCTGGGTTTCTCGGCACATTCATAAACAGTTATGTTGTATTCAAAATCCAATTTAACATTCAAAATAACACCAACTGATGCAGCACAATAAGATGTGATATATAAAAAAAAGCCTACGTTGTAGGAATTCTACATTTTCAGATAGGTGGAAATTTGGGTATCCAATAATAAACCACATATTTCATATGAAGATGAAGTTTTAATTTAATTGAGGTAGATTAACATCGCCAATGGGACAGAATGGGACACTATTTTTCTCCATCCCATTCAGCCCCAAAGGATGCGTTTTGAATCTATTTTATTGTAATAGTTTCTTACTTAAAACTATGCTACTAGTTGATGATCTATCGTGCAATATATAAATGTGTAAAAAAATAAATGAATAATTCTAATAAATATTTAATTTTACTAAAATTGACAGTGAAAAAAAAAAAGTAGTAGACGAAACTGCTGAAGCAAAATGACTAGTTGATCAGTATGCCTTCAGGACTAGTCATCGCATCACTTCACTACCCAACTAGTATGTATTTAAAAAAATAAATTAAAAAAAAAAACAGTTTCCGTTTTATCTTATATCGTAAATAGAGCTGCTCTAGCTAGATGAATTTGGGTGATTTGGGATCTTTCCAAATATCTGTCGACACATTTCAGTTCTTCTTAGGTGGAGCAATTTATCAATTGAATGCCTTCCAAGCGTTGATTTAAAAGTATTGGACGTAAGGAGGATAGGTTTCACCATTGTAAAATGTATGGCATTTCCTTTAGGGTCACTAGCCGTGATTTGCAAGAACACAAAGTTTTTTGAAATGTTCACACGAAATATTAGTGTTGGCATTTTACCTGAAAAAAGTAGATTTCATAAATTTTAGGAAAGACATGTCAAAGAAAATCTGTTCTTGTGATAGCCAAGCACACAGAACACGGGTTTTTTGAAACTAGCGCGACTTGTGACATATCCCTCATATGTTCACTATGTGCGTACGTGAACATATGAGGTATGGATTCTCGCTTCCTGAAATGCAATCATTTTGTTTCATATGGGTGGAAGAGTAACTAATTACACGTTCAATGCAGCTTTTGTGTGTTCGCAACGTAATGAGGTCTGGCCTTCAATGGTTAGAATTCGCTTCTTCAGTGATAGTTCACAATATTTGCGGTTTATGCTTCTTAAGGGAACAAAATTTTAGAGCTTACTAAACCTTGGTTTTTTTCAACTTCTACCGAGTAACCACATCTTAATTTTTAACTGTTTCGACACTCGTACACCCTCTACTACTTGTCACAGACAGCAGTCCTTAGCACACTCAGTTATACCCTGCTTGAACACTGGATATTGAGGAATCATTATGCATGTGCAATATGAAGATTAATGTGGTATATATATATATATATATATATATATAACGTTGCTTTATTCAGTATTTCAACAAATCTTACACATATGGGTCAGTTTCAATATTATCTAGCATAATGCTTAAAAATGTTGACAACAGATAATTAAATTTTATCTTATTTTGTTTTTTCATGTTTCTATTAGGAAAGCTATTTGATCCTCTCTGTCACGCCGCAACCATGGGATACGTAGTGTCTCCTTATCCTCATCCGAATGGTGCCCTTGGACCTGTCACAATGGTAAGAATTTCAGTTTTCTCTTTCTCTTCAAGTTCTTTCGTAAAGAAGTTAAAAATTGACGATGGTATAGATGTTCCATCATACAAAAGGTATAATTTTCTTCTAAGTATGTGATTTTCATAATGAGAATGAAAATAACTTCAAATCTGTTGTACTGTAGGTCAGTGTTGAAGACAGCAACTTTTTTGATGAAAAAAAAATAGGAAAATACATATTGTATTTTCCTATTAAAAATATATTGTAGAAATATTTAACATAATGTTAAGCATGAGAAATTGTTAAACTTGCAAGTAGCTTCTGTTTTGTACTTTTTTTTTTTCATTACTGCCTTCGTTTTCGTTTGGTTATTTTCATTTACTTCCGTAAGTCGAACAAACCATAGTTATCGGACATAATACGCTGGCCTCAAACCAACTCGGGCTTCGAGGCCAGCTAATTATGTCTGCTAATTGCGTGTGTTGTTCTGACTGACTGTCCTGTTTTGCGAGATGAAAATTCCGAGTTTCCAAGAGGAAAATCTATCCTCTCTGTATGAAACCAGCTAGCCGAGCTTCAGCTGAAAAAGCCCTTATAAATATTTCTCACGTCCTATAGGGATTCTAACCAAGATCTACTCAAACGAAGAATAGATGCTGCTCCGTCCTTGCGATTGTGCCGAAGAGGAATCAATGAAATTGGAACTGTGATCGTTTGGTTTGAGGAAAGGTGAAAAAGATTAGGTTCCCTTTTTTATGTCTCCTGCCACACGAAATGTTGTTAACCTACTGTACATTTGTACTGTATTTATTTATTTTTGTATTTTTATACATAGTCTGGAAATCCTGCTCTAGAAACCAAACATGGAATTTGTTTCAAATCACTTCCGATTTTTTCCTCCATCTTCCCACGAAGTAGGTTTCGAATCAGGATGACGTGCCTTTGTCTACACTGCGTTTTTACATTAATTCAGCAGTTAATTACTTAATTAGCTTATGATGATATAACAGCCGTGAGGCCCCTTTACGGGAAGTAAAGGAGCACCATCGCATGAAAACAATATTAAATTATTGGCCATAATGTAGTTTTATCTGTAAATTGCATGTGTTCTCCTGGCCGGTTCGCCTGTTTTGAGGCACGAAAAACCTTAGTTTCTGGGAGGGGAACCTTTGACCTCCGAATGAGATCGGCTAATTCACCATTTAATTCAACACACATCCAAAGGACTCGTCTAAATCAACTGAGCTACGGCGGTTCTACTTCAGCTGCATATTTGCATTGTATGTGAGCAGTGAAATAATATGGAAATATTGAATCGAACTGTGTTTCTTGTGCCGTGATCGCTATTGAAAATTTAACTAAAGCGTCAACGCCCTGCTTGTATTCAAAAGCAAGATTCTTGGCTCTTCGGCATGTACATGTGTATGTGTTCCCAATTAAATTCTTTACCGTTGCAGTAGCATGAAACTGTATTTCGTTATTTCGTAGATCCTTGCGTGGATCTACAAGAAAACGATTATGATGATGAAGATATCGCGCGTTTAACCGCGATATCTTCATCTAGATCTTTTTGTATCTTCACGGTTTTCTATATTCCTTGTAATTTTCATGTTCTCACCATTTCATTTCATATACCTTTACGCATATTTCACTTTACAGAAATAGTAAAAAAAAGGTCTGGAATAACTCGTTTACACTCTGTGTTTTGGAAGGGAATATTTTTATTACCACCAAGCCTCCAATGTATATTATTCTACATAATTTCTCTCGACAAAATTACTAATTACGTTATTTAATTGCATAACTTGGGTTCTGACGATAGATAGACAATACAGGATGTTAGCGCAACATTAAGCATAGCATTTCGTTGATATTCCTAAGGAGAAGCTTGAATTTTATGTTCAACAAAATTAAGAATAAAAATTCGGACCAATAGTATTTCAGATATTGTCCGAAAGACAGCTTATCCGCGTGCTCCAACTCGCAGACTATGAGTTCGAATGCCACCGTGGGCATGGATGTTTATGAAAGTGTACATTTAGGTGGAGGATGAATTTCATCTCCTAGTGTGACAACTACTCAGGAGGGCCGAAGTGTCCTGAAGAGTTTCGTGTTTGATTTTCAGAACAGAGAGTAAGGATTATTTTAACATTAGCCTACCGGCAGTACTGACACTCGTGCACTATAGTTTATGATTGTCATTGGCCGAATTATCACAAAAAATAATAATATAATAGCAACCTGAGTATGCATCCTTTATAACTCACCCTTATAACCCTTCTGCTTTCGGTAATAAACATGAAATAGAATACTGCTCGAAATATGATATTTCCCGTGTATTAATACAAACAGTTTATCTTCTAATTATGGGCATTCAGATTTCAGCGTTGCATGGAATGTTATAGAGTTTCTTATCAGTCAGTTAATGTTTGAAATTTTAGCTCTTTTTACTGTACTTTAAAATATGTGATTCTCCGGCTCATTTGATTGACCATACTTTTAGCACGTTACTTTCATCGAACAATGGATAACATTAATGTAAGCCTTGAATTGCTGAGGAATAGTTCTCTTCTAGACGCAACAGTAATATCAGATATGAAATAACTTTTAATTTGGTGTAACATTTTTATGAACATTTAAAAGTGGTTACATTTCACAGATTATTCACCTGACGGACCAAAGTTATCAAGTTATTCAAGAAATATAAATACCGTACTTGTATTTTTGATTGTATTCGAAGTAGGGTGAAAATAGGGTTGTCGATATCTCGAAAACTGCTAACGTATTACTTAATCATAACTCGATTATTGCGATGGGTCGGAAAATACCTTAGTTTCATGCAGTATCTCTCGAATGGTGTATATTGGGGCGCAGATTTTGATTGAAGAATTTCACATCAAAAATAAAGGGAATGGTTAATTTTAAAATTACATTGAAAAGGAACACTTCATCTTTTTGAAAATTGTACTTATTGATATATTTGGGGTGGCATGTTGCTCACTGTTTAGGCACTGTAGAATGATCAGTTAGTGATGACGAATCAGAGATTTTTGGCTTAAAATTCTCCTCCCGTTATTAACTGTTATTCCGTGCTTCTAAGTGGTGAACTATTTTATTATAACAATGTAAAAATTTAAATATTTCGATTTATGTATCTTGAATTTAAGTTAACTTTATTTTGGTAAACAAAAATGAACGCAAACACAACACGTTTCAACGCTAACAACCCTTAAATAAGCTAGCCAGCTAGAATTTACAGACGCGTTATATGCGGTTCTTAATCAGGCGTATTAAGTTATAAGTGAATATAAGCCGGTGATTCTACAAATGCATATTTTTCCTCTTACGTTTTTAATTGCTGGTCAAAAGTAAAAAAAGTTAGTCATTCAGAGGTATCTACTTACCCATAATTCACTATGAATAGTGAGTTTAATCGTTTTTCTCTTAAAAGACGTATTGTATGAAAACGGATGCGGCATTTTTATTTAGCAGTATGGTCTTGAGTCGAGCTTGCCCACTGTTCCTGCCTTCGCAGAAAAAGGATGAAGCAATGAACCGTGTCACAGTTGCTAATAGCTCGAGACATCAAATTGTTGAGGAGGATAAATGAACAAGATGAGTTTATTTTCTACTGTCCAGTTCTTTGATTAAAGATTGCCAGAAACATTGCAACAATGAGCGTTTCAAATGAAGTTCCTCTAGAATAAAATTCGAGGACTTGTCTTTACTGTTATTTTAATCCTTTAAGTAAAGAAATCTCTCTCTCTCTCTGTCGCACACACACACACATACACACAGAATTTGATCATTATTACTTAGTCTCTCTCCTATACATTAAATCTATAGAGAAAGAAACCCTGTCTGGCCTTTCATCTAACCTCGAAGTCTGTTATCTCTGTTAGTGGGGTTGGAGAGGTAGGGAAACCAAGGTTGTTCTAATTACTGCCGTCGTGTTCCTCCTGGAAAGCGGAACAGGCGGCACAGTTTCAGTTAGTTCCCCGTGCGAAGCCTGGAATCGTTATCAATCAATCAGTCAATTATGCCATTCTACATCACCACTCCGGCAAGCCACATGTTATGTGAGGGGATCTTTTATTAACCTGGAGATTGCAAGATTAGCAACATGAAGACATCTGACGACGTCAGAAATGTGATCGAATATTTCACGGTGAATTGCTATTTACCTTCATAAAGGAGTTAATCTGGCAGCGTGACCATTGTAGTTTAAGATTTTGCGGCTTTTAGTTTCTAGGAAAGGATAGAAGAATACAAAGCATTTTAATAGAAAAGAAGTAAATTTAAGCAACTAATAGAAAATGCCAACGCTTTAAATCAAATGTTTTTTTCATCGTCTCAGGTTATGATCACACCTTCGCATAAATCTTCTGTAGTTGTTATGCTTATACAAACACCTCTCGAAATCCAGACTCACCGAGGGAGGTAATTGCAAAAGGCAATCCAACAGAGACAATACGTATCACACCTCAACTTCAGTTGATTCAATGAATCTGCACTTACACCTCATTCTGCAAAACATTCCACTCACCAAGCAACATCCATGCAAAATAATCATGCCTCTCTCTCTCTCTCTCTCTCTCTCTCTCTCTCTCTCTCTCTCTCTCTCATGCACTACACCTTTATGCAGTCTCTATCCCCTTCCCTCCTTTAGCTTTTTGAAAAATAGTCTCAATCTTATCACCACTATGACGAAAGGATGAGAATTTGCAGAATCAGGATTCCACAACCCTATGCTACTTTTGTTATCCTCCTCTGAACCGTTTCCAGAGCCTGCTTCTCGCCGAGAAATCCAGGCGACCAAATGTACTCATAAGTATAGATATAATTAGTTCAAGAAGGGTTGTCATAATTGGAGTTTAACTGTCGACTTGTAAACTGCAATAGGGAAGTAGCATATAGAGATAAGGAAAGAAAATTTCTCTAATCAGTCATTACTCCAATGACGTCCGCAAGAGTGTCTGAACTAAGATAATATATGCGGAACTGTAGAATTTGAGATTATTAAAGACTTAGAAAACAACTTAAAGGGGTAAAACGAAGTGCGTGAGACATAATTAAGAAATATTTGATGGTGTCAATAACAGATTGCATACCTAGATCTGAAAAGATACACCGGATTCGCCACTATAATTCAAGAGAATTATAGTGGTGAATGGAGTTAGTAGGTGGCTACGTGGGCACGGAAGAAGTTATAGTGGAACTATTTAATGATTCTTTTGTTAAAAGTTTTTGTACTGCTGAAAATAATATTGTTCTAAGAGAGCAGACAGCTGAGGGATTAAAAGTGAATGAACCGGAAGTGTTTAAGTTAAGTTAAGTAATGTTGCCGGCTTCGTTTGCAGAGGGATGGGCATATCCGCTGTGCAGCCAATAAGCTGCTGGTTCGAACCAACCATGAGCATGGATATATGTGTGAAGGTCTTTAGATGGCAGATATTTCATCGTGTGGTTGGAGACTTCTTTCCCACTTATTGGAAGCTTGAAAGGGCTTAGAAAAACGCTCCATCTTTGGTTTCCAGATCATGTAAAAAATAAAAAAAAAAAACTACTAATAAATTAAAATAAAAAACTTTAGTCAACTCACACTATTAATGCACTATAAGTTCACGACCTTTCATGGGTGGGAGTCACATAAAATAAAAATAAAAAAATTATGTCAATAAGATGGTTGGATCGGACGAGATTCCGCCGCATGTTGTAAAAGAACGCGTTTGAGGTATTCGACGATACGCTTTGAATTGGTCGTTTAATAAGAGCCTTGGGTCTGGAGAGAGAGAGATCCAAAACGAGTAGAAAGAGGCCAAGAGTGTATCATTGCATATGGGAGGAAGCAGCATAAATGTATTCAGTTACAGAGCAGTTTTCATTTCTGAAGGGATTAAGATTTTGGAGAGATTAGTTAGGAACAGATACAGGATTGAGTAGATAGAAAATTTTCTATATAGGATCAATGCGGGTTTATTAAAATGTGATTGTGTTTCACTAATCTAGTTGCAATTTATAATAAGGTACTACGGCGATAGACGGGAGGGGGAGATAGGAGCAGGTACAGGATTGGGTAGATAGGAAAATTTTTTATTATGTTTCGGTAATCTAGTTCCATTTTATAATAAGATGACTACAGTGGTGGATTGAGGTGGGGAGAGGGGTTCATACGCTGTGATATTTTTGGATTTTTCAACGGTATTTGACATACTGCCACATGATAGAATGGTGTATAAGTTTAGCGAACGGACTTGAATGATATCGGTTAGTTGATTAGACGGGACTGACTTTCTATTAGATCAAACGTTTTGTATACAGAGGAACTGTATCTCTAAAGTGCGACAGTTTCTGTTTCACCATTGGTTATTGATATTGGAAGTGGACGGGAGCGGATATTAATTTGTTTGCCAATGATGCAAAGTCAGACAAAACTGTAGCATGTATTGATGTCTTTGTGCTTTCATGATCAATAGACGAGTTACAGTATATGATCAGAATGGTGGAGGTAACAGTTCAACATCAATCTCAGAAATGTAACGTTGTTTCTCTGTCGTGTTGCAGGAGGAAAGAAAGCTTTACATAATACTTGTTAAAACAGTGCTTTGATTAGATCATAGGATTATTATAGACATATTTAGTCTCCTGGATTTCTTGGAAATGAAAAAGCCTTGTAAAAGGTTCAAATAGCAGATTATAAATACAGTATTGGATCTGTGGAATATTGGCTGCAGTGATAGCTTTAGGGAATGCGATTCCATTTGATGACATTGGCAAATACAAGGAAATGGAAAGGGTGTTATGACTAAGACATAAATTGTCGAAATTAGCTTACTAGATAGATGTCCAGGATATTTCTCTAAGTATTTATAATAATAATAATAATCTGTGGAGTACATAAAAAGTATAGTGCAATAAAACCCGTTCTAGCACTTTTGACACCGTTTGATTTTTATAAAATGACTGCTCTTGAGAGTGTTCTCTAAATAACCTGATTTTGTCAGGAAAATAGCGAAGAGATTTCAAATATGGTCAATATTATATTGTATTAGGATGATTTTCGTTATTAAACTAATCCTTGTATTAAGACTGCTCGAGGAGATTTTTTTTTCCCGTTATAATTCCATTTGCATTAGCAAAACTATTTGGAACTCGGATAATAATAGTTTTATTTTTTGTTGCTATAACATAATCTTTAATGACAAAATTCAGTCAAATGAAATCATGTTGCAGTACACAACACAAATTATATTTTTTTTAAAAATCCCTCCAATTTTATGTGCTGTGATAGCAAATGATCTATTGTATAGTGATGATGTAACGAATTGTATGCAAGGAGATTACCAAATACACCTTTGCATGATTGTCTGAAATTATTTCGTTATTTGTTTATGTAGAATTACAGAAATTTTATTTGCCCAGATGTGTTCCAAAGATAATACTTTACATTTTTAAGTGGACGGGAGTGGGTCCCAATGTGGTCTAGTGGTTAGGACTAAAAAACTTAAAAAAAAATTCCATATTCATGTCTAGAAGCCAAACTTCCAGGGTATGGTTACCGCAGCATTTAATCCTTAGCTTATCCAAGGTTTATTCATGAAAGGTTTACAACATGATGCACATAACAAAAATTATCCTGGTTGCAATTACAAACTGCAGCTAGGATAGTTCAAAAGCAGTTTGTAACTGATTTTTAACTCTTGCTGATTTTCACATATGTTTACGGTTCTCCATCGTTTGTAACTTTCGGAGGAGAGGTTGAAATAATTTTAAAATATAGTGTATATATTCATACATATTATATTTTCACATGTCTGAAAAGTGTCTGAAGGTAACTAAAAATTAGAGGATCACCTGAGATGATGATGACTTCATTCTGCTAATATCCTAAATAACGCTTGCATAAACAAATTTCTAGACAGGAAAAACATGCAATATAACTAACTGATATACAGAAACGACCTCTGATGGTGATGTAACTGAAATGCGTTCTACTGATTTAATCGAAATCGCCTACATGTAGAAATTGAAGAGACAGTCTTAAGATTATGAATTTTTTTTTTATTATATTTTACTTTTTTTATCCCAGATTTTTATTTCAAGAGTGAACATTGATTGCTCTGAAACTGAAAAAATGTAATGCTAAAAACTTTGGATTCTTATAAATGGCTTATAACCTAATTTAAAGCGTAGCATCACCTCAGATGATGGATATTTTATTCAGTACAATACACCGAACAAATAACTAATATAGGAAGTTCGTTGTTTCATTTTTAATAAATAGAAACTAGGTTTAAAATTACTCAGTATTAATCATACACTTGCCACAACCTACAGTAGCTGATAGACACATTATTGTACTTTTTTTTAATTATAAGTTTATCTTTTAATGTTTGTTTTATTAAAAACAAATCAATAACATTTTCTTAGTATGATAGCTATGTTTCGTTGTTAGAAAGTTTGATAGGCATGAATTGCGGTTTAAATGTAATAACTAGTGACCTGAAGCAGAATATTCGGGCTTCGTTTTGAGCGGTATTATTAACCATATAAAAATCTAGTCTCTGTCTAACACCTTCACATTATGCTTTGAGGCGGCCTTGGCTTTTTTTTTTCCTTTCTTTCTTTCTTTTTTTTTTTTTTTTAATTCGAAGTAAGCCGTGCTTTTACTGCAGAGAAATCCAGCGAATGCGCCACATCAGCGACCTGTTAGGTGGCCAAATGCCGGCGGATTGTTGACATACGAGCACACTAACCCGCACAATACTTACCTTGCCAAACGACTTCGCCAACAGTTTCGCCACCTTAGCACGTCGTTACCTTTACGGGAGTGTGACGGCGCCCGGCGGCGAGAGAAACAAGTTACGATGGACGGCAGGGTCTTGGCAATGGCCGCTCGTCCATTAATTTTCCGGCGTATTCATATTTGATAAAGGTGGGTGACAACGCGGTCCGCCTTCTCTGTGTCTTGTCTCACGCGCGCTTTAAACACCATTGTGTACTTGTGGATTACAACAACGTGGGCGAAGGTCAGAGACTCATGAGATTGCGAATGAGAAACAACATTTGTCAAGCGTTCGCTACACTATACAGTATTTCAGTCCCGGCGGAGAAGACGCTCTGGGAAAACAAATACATGCTTGTAAAGAAATAAACTGTTTTTAGCCGATTCCACGGAAAACCATTTCGTCGCTAATTAACTGGTGTGATTTATTAGGGTTGGTGTTGTTACGTTGCACCTCCGTGGAGTTTCAGGCCACTTTTTTTTTAGCTCATTGTTTTTTATCTTAATCGCTGTTATCCCAAATGGATAAACGAACCTACTTCGCGGAATAATTAATTTCATTTAGAATAACTTAGAGAAAGATATTGATGATTAACGTGCATTTCAGTTTTTGACATGTTTTGGTGGGTAGACAACGGAACGTGAGCAGTAACATGCATTGCAGGTTTCATCTCCTGGTAATCTATGCGAATTAGTAATGTGTTTAAGTATCTGATGGCTATTAGAGCAAATAGCCATCAGAACGATGAAAGAGTTTATGTTCGAAATGAACTATGTCATCGTTCATTGCGAGCGATGAAAGAGAGCACATATTTAAATGGGAAAGAGTAGAGTAGCAGCTGATTATGAAACCATCTATGTCTTTAATCATCACTTTCATTATGATGTAGTGAAGCTTTGTTAAAGTGAAAACTCACTGCATCCGAGTAATGAATACGGATTTATGAAAGGGTATGAATTATTCAGAGGAAAATGGTGGCAAAGCAAGATTTGTTATCAGATTGCGCTTAATGTATCTTTCAAAAATTATCATAGTAGCATGTCCATTAATTTGCGAAACCCTTCGTGCTTTCGAAGTCAGCTGTGCTTTGGACAATGAGAATTTTGAGAATTTTGCAATAAGGTGGCGATGTTGGATACAAGAAACATCGAGATGTTTGAAGTGACGTTGATGAGCGGTCCTGCTTTATTTATTTCACCAAATAACAAATACGTACAGATAACATGCATATAGTTTATGGGAACAGCTCCAGGAATACGTGCCTTGATGAGATTATACGTGTAAAATTATTTATTTTGCTGTATCGTGTAATATAGTATGCTGCATTAAAAATTGAGCAAGGGATATCTTCAGAGTTGGCCAGTGCTGAGATAAAATATAAGCATCCTGGACTTCATTATAATTTTTTAAATTGCACGATAGTACCATCAGTACAGGTAATATCGAAATGTATATCGCAGTTTATAAATATTTCGATATTAACTTCCTTCTTTTCTTTTACCTTCCGTTACTTTTTAATGAAAGGAAAGAAGGCAGGTAATTGGTTTCATTAAAAGGGAATTTATTAGGATCCCAGTCCTAATTTATTACGATGAGACGGAAAGCTGGTGCTCCAAGAGTCAGTTATGTGTGCCATTTCTCATCTGGTTCGTATGTCTTCAGAAATGAGGCATTCCTTCCCCCCCCCACCCCGGCCACCGACGCACATCCGCACACGTAGTTCTGCTAATTTCACGTCACTTGAAAACTTGTAGGGAAAGAATAATTTTTTTCCTTACATGACGAGATTTAAATCATCTCTTTCCAAACGAGACGTGCATCGTATCAATGATATACACGTTCCGCACGAGAGAGAGATATGTATTTAAAAAAAAGATTATATTATCGCTGATACAGGGTTGCTGATTCTAATACATGCTTTTTGATAGTCTACGTAAATATTTGTATTTATTGACGCTTTATTTTATTAGCTTGATACATGAGTTAGCGCTCATGTATCAGACTAATCGCGTATACTCGAGCGTTGTCTGGAAATTGATGTCTCGTTTCAGAAGCCGCTTGGCACATCGATGCAGTTTTGTTATCTGGTTTAAAGATCCAGTTATTCAGCTTTGGTGAATTTCATAGACGTACTATGAAAAGAAGTGACTTCATTCTAATGTAAGAAGTTGTTGTAGCGACAGTTTCCTCTGTATTTCAGATAATGTCTGATTCATTTAGCAGATGTTTTTCTCCATTATGTAGTAAATTAAACAAATGTAAATAGTAGTAATTTATAGTAAATTAAAACAAAAAATAAATAAATCCTCTAATGCCTTTAATTCTCCAAGAGAGTTAATTATGGCTAAACAGCTCTTTAAGACCCAACTAACTTTTGACAGTTGTTGGGTAGCCGTCTTCATCCTTAGTCGTTGCAGGTGATTGAGGTTGCAGGCATGGTGGTTATAGTAGGTGGCCATGGCTACAGTTGATTTCAAGGCTTTGCCTGAGAGTACGGTACATAACTGTCCAATATTGCCAGCCTGGCTGGCCGAGTGGTTAGTGTGTCCGCTCTCCAGCCAAGAGGCTGCGGGTTCGAATCCCGCCGTGGACGTTTGTGATTGTTTGTGGAAAAAATAGTGGTGGCGGTCGGCGGTAGATGGCGTTGTTGTAGTTGCGGTCAATTGGTGGATTGTGAGTGGTGGAAGCAGAGTTGTAAAGTAGATGCCTTCCCTCGATGAGTCTTTGGACTCCCTGGAGGTGAAAAAAAATAATAATAATGTATTCTGAACCTACCTGGTATCTGATTTGCTGAATTAACCTCTATGACAACTCAGAACAAGCCTAGTTTTTGGGAGATAAAAAACTATTTGTCTTAGCCAAAGGTCTGCTAACTTGGAAAACAGCTGGAAAAAAAAAATGGTCTAGAAAAATTCCAGTAGCTAAAATCGAATTTATAACGCTTTTTCTCCCTCATGATGTCTAGCATTATGGATGCAGATTTATTGCTAGACTTTATATATATAATCTTTATTTATTTAAACTTAGTTATCGTAAAACTGTATTGTAATTATAATAATTGTTATAAAATAAAGTTATATTATAAAGAAATTTGTCTTAAAACTACAAGATTTCCACAACACCTCTCTAGTGCAGTCGTAGTTAGTGGCGATGTCCTTGAATTGAAAAGGCTAATTTTTTCGAATTCCATTTAGGACACGAGGGACTCTTACAAATTATTTTCAACTGATGATAGGCTTCATAAAGAGGTGGAATTATTATTTTTACTCCTAAAACAGGTAAATCCGCCATTAGAACACACGCATTGACAGACATAGCAGACTATGGTAATAGAAATGACAGTCTTATTGTAGGGTGTTCGGTTTTTTGAGAAGTTATTTGGTGATGAAAGACGATCGAGTGTACCACGTTAATGGAACATAAGGTGTAATGCGATAAGATTTCTGATCTTTAGTCACAAATACCGACGTTTTGTAAATGCGTTCACTTGTTGAGAGACGCGCCTGTGTACTGAATCCGCAATGTCCAACATTCTCTGATGCTGTTGACATAAAAATAACATCGTATAGTCAAGTAGAAAATTTGCTCACAGACCGTGTTGAAAATGACGTGGTTAATCCACAACTGCCCTGAAATTTTTCCCTTTGAGAAGAATTTACAATCCTTTGTTGGAGTTAAGGCGGGTGGGGGGAATGGTTGAGCCCTTCTAATGAGTGTTAGCATTCTTACTTTAAATGTGCAGATTTAGTTTGTGGCTAATTACGCCAAATGGAAACGTTCAGTATTTCAGTTCAGTATACATATGTATGTATTATATATATTCATAATGAAATATGCTCTAACTCTCAAACGTTTGTTATGTTTGGCTCATGTAGGAGACAAAGTTCAAGAGGCAGAATAAAATCAAAAGCTAGCTTTTCCCATAGCTGTTAAACTGCATTTATAATTAACACTTAAAGACGTTAGCGATGATGGTATCCTATAACTGAGAATAAAGTACAAATGAATAAAATATGAAATTAACTGCCTTTCCTGAAAACAGATAAGAAATACACCACATTGATATATTAAATAGTAAAATAGAAAATTCAAATTTTTTTAATGAAATCGAATTCAAATCTATTTAAATGAATAGAAAAACTTAGAGAGACAAGAACAAAACAATAGAACCACAGATTATGGAAGAAATGATGGCAAAGAGAGAAGATAATATAACAAAAAGTTTAGTATTTATTTAAACTTTTTTAAAAATTCATTTAAAGCTGATATTATTTTATGCTTACATTAATCCCCGGAATTAATGTAAGCATAAAATAATATCAGCTTTAAATGAAAGAGTCCGTAGCTCAGTTTCCTCTTTCGAGGACACCCTCTGATTGGAAAGACCTTGGTTCGAATCGTGTCTGCGATGCAAACAGTCTTATTCAGAGATTTTCTGTTGAAGGTGGGTTTTTTTATGCGGTGGTGGGGTTTTCGACCCGCAGACTAGCCAAGAGGACTCGCGCAATTTACATATCGAAATGTATATTTAGACATAAGACTAACCACCTTATCCTAAACTTATGGTTACCAAAGCCAAGGATGCTTGGCAGGTCCTGGGCCTGAAAGGACCTTTTAATACCGAAGATTATTGTAATTATCATACTTTAAAATGATGCGATAAGGTATGTTTAAATTAAAAGAAAGTGAAAACAAAAACTACCGGAAAGAATTCTTAAAATTCATAGGTAACAGTGGAAATTGTAAATAATTTAAATAGCGGCTGTTTAGATCCATATGGAACCAGTTTAGCAGATAAGTTTAATTATAGCTTCTTGACAGTGAAATCTTTTAAAAAAATTTTATATTTCGCTAGCATATTCTGTACTTCCATATTTTTCCTGTTTCCGAAAATGAACTTAGAACCATTTTAACAACTCGTGGTGAAGCACCTGCTTAGCCCAGTCAGTGATGATGATGATGATGATAATGACCTCGATTTGAATTCCATTTAATACTTGAGGAACATTTATAAGGACTTTTTACCTGAAGGTTCTTGGCGTGAGCAAAATGATCCGATAATAATAAATACCTTCTTTTAGCAACGGAAAAAGATGACTATATACCTCCGAAAGCCAATGGTAAAATCAGAAACCAGATTGATTAGATAAAGATTTTGAGTAGATGGGCCGCAGCTTGGATTTCAGTTACCTATAGAATAAATCATCTAAAAATAAGTATGCGATAAAAATTAAAAATTTTTAACTACCATAGCGTAGAAAGTTTTGTTTAGAAAAGGAAATAGAAACTGATAACAAACTGAAGATAGAAAAATAATTGATAATTTTCAAATTGTTGAAGATACTGTTTCTGTTTTTTTACCTGTGACTGTTTCCCAAAAGACTTAAAACGCCATGCATGAATGAGACTGTATTAAATCTATGTAACAAAAGGAGGTAAGCATACTAAATCAGGATATAAATTTTTAAACAAAGCAATACATAAAGCATGTATTGCTTTATGTATTGCTTTGTTTAAAGCAATACATAAAGCATGCAGAAAGGCTTAATAATAAGCGCAAGGAAATTAAAGATCTAGAAATGAAACAAGTTTGTGAGATACACCAAAAATACAGAGAATAGCGAACAAGAAAATGAATGTGACGGAACTTCTCAATCAAGGGTGTTGATGGTGAAATATTTGAAAAGGGTGAAATTAAGAAAATATGGATACGTTATATTTCAAATCTTTTAGGCATAGTGAGAGAGGAACAATATCAGAGTTTAACAATCTCAAAGGGCGGCCCATTAACATTAAAATAACTCCTAAGAACTATAGAGCAAGGAAGGCAGGAAAAACACAAGATAGTAATGACGTTCATACAGAAATGCTAAATTCCTTAGAAGCAAACGGAAGAAGAGCTGAGAAAACTATTCAGATACATATATCAGAGTGGATTTGTTCCTGATGAACTCGGGAATTCTATCTTTATAAACATCCCAGAAACGTCTTTGGCAGTTGAATGTTAAGATTACAGACCAGTAAGCCGAATGTAACAAAATTACTATTGAAAATTACACAGTTTAAGGCTATGAGGCGTGTATTATGTCTGTTAATTGAGTGTTTTTCTGGTCAATTTTCCTTGTTTTGAACGATAAAAAACCCTTTCACCTGCGTATGGGACCTGCAACTTACCTTTAATTAAAAGCCCTTACAATAGTTCTCGTCCTAGAGGGGATTCGACCAGGTCTCTCCAAACCAAAGGGCATTGCCGATCCATTCCATCAGATGTATTTTTGATCTGTTAAGTGTTTGTGTTTTCCGGCTGATTTGCCTATTTTTAACTGCGTTAGGTTGACCAACTCGCCTTCGACTGAAAAACATTATGAAGATTTATCACATCGCAATGCATGTGATTAGAACGCATGTAATAACGTCCTTTCAACTGCAATACGGAGTCGCTAAGGATCGATTTTGTAAATATATAAGTATAGGAATTCAGGAACAGTTTTTCGGATAGATAAAAACAAATGAATAAATAATTACCAAAACGCTTAAAATATATGAACATTTCTCTCTCTCTGTTATCAGTTCTAATAGTGTATATACGGAATACAGATTGGGAAATAATTATAAAAGTCTTAACATTGTAGAAAAAAAATCTATATCTATCTATCTATATCTGTATCTATATATATGTATATATAATGTAATGGTATGTTTCATGCTGGATAACAAATATGGTAATATTAAATAAGAAGCCACAAATTTTGATTTTATTGCAAGAATTAACCCTGGAGTAATTTGAAGTTTCTCTTAATTCCATTGATTTTATGTACCCTTCAGTTCCTTTTCGTAAATTCACTTCAGTTTCCGAAACATTTGAAGTGCTGTATGTGAACCAATTGCAAATATCAATTACTGAAATTAACGAGAGCCCTTCTGTACACTTGATTTCACGAGACATTCTGCGTTCTTATTTTTGATTCTGTTTCAAAAGCTCGTGGCAGTCACACAGACGCACAGGGATACGTGCGCAAGCACGCCCACGTGCATCCTCACGGAGAACATTGCATGTCATTTCCATCATTGTTAGGAAGTTTAAAGGATCTGTAAGCAGAGCCAGTAGAGATGCCTCGCTGAAAACTTTAGAGAAGTTAGAATGGAGAAGTGTGTAGGAGGATGGGAGGGGGGGGAATGTAAGAGTTGGACGAGAGGAATATAGAAGTACTGACGATTGCTCACATTCCGATAAACCACCGCCGCCGGGTTGGAACGGAAACAGTAATCCATTCAAGAGGCAACGAGCTCAATACACATAATAGTACGAATATCGCGGAATGACAACGTGGTACAAAAGGGTAGAGGCGTGCCCTTTCTTTGTATCTTTCCTCTTCTTGAAGGATGCTCGACAAAGAATGAAGTGGCGGATCGATGACGAAATGCTTCTTAAACATCAGCGGTCAATCAGCCGATGATGAAGAGCACGTAAATAGCCACGAGGCTTGCTGCACTAAGTCTCCTTCTGCCTACGAGTGGGTTTTAAGAACGCTCTCTTGGCATACGCTGATTTTCGGCTAATTGAGCTGGCTAGAGGAACCGCAACTGTGCTCGAGAGGGATTTTTCTCCGTGCATATGCTGGGAAACCGAAATTCGATTACGTCCGCTTTGCTCCAGCACGATTTAAATCCCCCCTCACTCAGAAGAATTTGTGCCCTCTAGGTTGGTTTTCTCTTGAGTTGTTCCTTGTTTTAAAATTATCCGCTGAAACAATTGCGGGAGATTCCATTCGGCGGTAAATAAATTGAACCCGATATGGTCACCTCTCTGGATAGAATATATTGCCTTTGAATGAAGCATTCGCTTCAGCAATTCGAAACAAATACGGTATAAGGCAGTCGAATTAGGCTTAAATTTATTCTTTACTGGCTTGGAATGTGATTTCATCAATATCTCCTTTAACTCATTCAATCTGAACCAAATAGATCATATTGAATGAGACAAGCTTTTTAAATGGCTTAGAAAAAAAAAAGCAGTTTACAGATATTGAGTGAGGTAATTTATTCTTCAAAATACCGTCATATTACGGGGTTGCTTCTTTTCCCATTATATTGGTTAAGGAGCTTTTTCTTGGCATATTGAAACTTTAATTATCTTGTTTACTCTTTGCTTTCCCAAGTCAAAACGTCTGTGAATATGGCAACATTTGCAATTTATGTTTAAGTGCGGTTCCCTCTCTCTTCTCCTAATTATTCGGCATTTGTCAAATGCACTTGCAGATGTCTTTCCTTCAGATATTAATTTATGGAAATTGATATCAGATAAGAATCGGTCTTACCCGTTTTGTATTTAATGACAGCTCTCCAACCCCCCCCCCCCCCCGTAAAACAGCATTTTATAACAGGTATCCACAAACAGTTGTATTCATATTAGACTGATGTTTATTCCGATTTCATGTTTGCATATATCTGGAATATACTTTCGATATTTTTTCAATAATTCTGACATGAGACCTTTCGCATCTTCATGTTAGAATTATTTGATAACTGAATGTTTTTTAAATTTAGACTGACCAATGCATGTTTAGTTATCGTTTGAGAATCGCTGAAGATTTTTAATTAATTTTTATTCATGGTTCTGCTTATTATGATTTATGTTAACTTCGTCAAGTTTAGATTTAATTGGAGCGACCCCTCTGTTATCTGCTCTCAAGCCAAAATTAAAAAAAATTAAATTCATATAAGAAAAGTAAAGGAGCTTTGCTATATCTATATCTAGCTGACTAGAAGGTAAAAATGATGATTTTTTTTTATATATAAACTATAAATAGCTGTATATTGTTTTCTTAATACTGTGGAACTTCAGAATTTTGAAAGATGAAGTTTGAGGAGGTCACATTAGAAAGATGAGATATGTTAGGATTGAAAACGATCAGGTTAAAAAAAAAAGGAAATCTGGTTGAACGTTTAGCATTATGCGGATCCGACATCACTTTTAACATTAAGAGTAGTGTAACTGAAAAAGCCCAATCAAGATTTTTCTTAATATGCATCTGTAGAACTGCAATACACTTAAACTATTTTACTTTCCTTCCATTATTTAATGAGTATAAGTCTATCAAAGCGACTGTCACACCGTAATGGAATTTGCTGTTTATTTTTATTTTTATTTTTATTTTTATTTTTATTTTTCTATTTTAAGTAATTTCTATTCCTCTTGATGTTTGTTAAAAATGAACTTCAGTATTATTGACTTAATTTCTTTATATTTTAATAATTTATTTTCCACATTGTTCTCAGTATTCAACTAGATTCTCCGTTTTTTTTTACCTGGGTTTCTTGAGTTTCATTTCTAGCTTACTTCCTACTCCTCTGATGTCTTTTCCTCATACTTCGCCTTCCATCTTCTTGCAGTAATTGTTTTCTGTTATTTAAATAACAGAAAACAATTATTTGAACCAGCCATTTGCAACACCTCTAATGCCATATCTAGATAGATTCCTCCACTTATACAACTATGAAACTCCAATAGCGCTTGCTTTTTTCCGTATTAAGTCCGGATCTGAACCTGTACTCATGAAATGTGTAAAAGGATATGGAATTAAGCAGATATTTAATCGTTTTTTTAATTAATATTTCAGTAACCTTTGAGACTGTAGATAATATTGATATCAGTCTGTAATTTCTAATTTCATTTCTGTTATCTCCTCAAGAATGCCATATATTGAATTCAACAGTTATGCTTGCAAATTCAAAGAGAGCTGCTGAAATAATATGTTGTCCAAAACAGTGCACCAGAAAGCATCGTCTTATTTTAAATCAACTTTGGTCAGCATAAATTAAAAACCTAACAAACTGGGAAGGAACTAGATTATGTTAAAAAAACGTTTGTAATATAGTTTGATTATAGTTTGTAACAGTTTTTTACTTTTTAGTGCCTTACATCAGTTATGTACCCTGAAGATGCCGACAGACTTAGTTGGTGAAACTAGTTGGTATAACTTAGTTGTTGTTATATGCACTTGATCAATATAATCCCAATAAAAGTATTTCCAGAACTAGATTATGGTAGACATTATGCGCCTCAACAATGAGCCACGTGTTTGATGTCCAACGCGATATTCATTTAGTTTAACAACAGTTCTGCATATGGAAGTTTATGTTTTAGTAATCAGTCTGTTAATGTATTTTTTTTTTCCGAATTACATTTTATTCCTGATGATGTACTCTATATAGAGTGTAGAAACTGGTTGGACAAACAGTTTGTTGTCTTAGTGTTTTCTGTTTGTGGTTCATATCGAAATAATATTTACTTTTTAAAAATATATTTATTTATATACTTCGAAAACCCCGCTGTAGATATCAGACATGGAACTTTTTCCATGCCACTTCAGGCCTCCAATAATCAGGGTAGTGGTCTCACACCGGATCATAAATATCTACCACTTCAGGACGATCACAGACATTCATGTCATTGCTGAATTCGAACCATCAGTCTGTTGGTTAGAGAGCAGATACGTTAGCCACTCGGCCAACCAGGCTGGCAAGTATAGGTTGAAATATGTAATTTAACCACTCGTCACAGTTAGAATCATAATCGGTTTTACTGTATTTCTGGTATAACGAGAATCGCTTATTATGAAACTAATTACAAACATGCATTAAGAACATGTTATACATTCTATGTCGTTGAGCAGTAAATTGAAAAGTCGTGATGTTTAAAAAAAAAGGCTTTTGCAAAAAAAAAAAAAAAAAAAAAATTGTGTACGACGATATATGATTCAGATATGTTTAAAAAAGTGAACCTGCTAAATTATGAACTAGGTCTTCAAGGTTTTTCATGATTCTGGAGAATGATGACACGATGAATAATGCCGTTTCCCATCTTAGTATTCCGTAGATGCTACATGTATTGGAAAAAAAAATGTTCTCAATTATAAGTGACCTTTACTAGCGCTGCTTTCCTGAAAACAAAAAAAAAAAAAGCAAGTCTTTTTACATTATAATAGCGTTTTGCTTTTACTAGTCAGTTTTAATTCAGCTTTCTGAAATGGGATTTTGGAAGGTTTTGCTAATTATCGCTTCGCTGCCGACTCTTGTGGGTTTTAATTCTGCTTTGGCGTGGAACCTCTACAGACTAATAGTTTATAATATAGGAAAAATGTGGACTAAAAAGATATCAACCCAGATGTGCGAAAAGAGAAATAAAAAAGTACGTTTTTTTTTTTAGTTAATGCTGTTTTGCTAAATAAAGCCGATGAATTAATTTTCGACAAATATCTTTTTTCTCTCTATGACAGCAGTAAGGCTGTCTGGCAGTTTGGGGTTATACAGAAACTTCTTTGTCACCTTCTTTAGCTTTTTGTACTGTTTTGCTATCAAATGAAATTATTGTGATGATTATGGAACCTCAGGGACAGTTGGTTGGAATAATCAGCTCTTTCTTCCTGCATTTGTAAAGACATTGGAAGGTCCAGTATAATGGAAGGTCCTTACTTAACTCTTCAGCAATCCAAATGATTTTAACTTCACATTGTTTTATATTATTTATTTTTTGAGAACTGAGTTTGGAGTAATTCCCCCACCAACTTTAGGAGAGGATTACGGGTGTTATGGAAGTAAGAATAGCAAACACGTGGTAAGCAAGTTTAGGGTATCACCAGTCAAAAAAGGAAAGTGCTTACGGGAAATAATGAACACGGTGATTGAATTGTTTTCATAGCAAAAATAATTTTAAAAAAAGTTTAAAAACTACTCTGGATCATACTTTTAAAAATAAATTAATATTAAAGTGTCTGGCTGTCATCTTTCATTTTATGGATGGTTTAACACTCTTATTTCCAATGCACCTAACCAACATTGAAAATAGCGTTTATTATTTTGTTTTTATTAAACGTGAATACCTTCTCATTCTAATGAGCATTTACTGGTTGTTAATTATTATTATTATTATTATTATTTGTAAGCATATGAAATATATTTTATAATTTGTAATTCTCATTGATTGGCACTCACTACTGAAATATCCGTTTAGATTATTTGGTACACGTTAACTGTTTTTGTGCAAATGAACAAAATAGCGATAGCAAAGGGAGAGTAATGACCTGGTTTCTATCCTCTAAATGAGGCCGCGTGGCGTGGCAGAGTGCCAGCCGCAGCACAGACAAAAACGGAATCTCACAGGATGATGGATTACCGAAAGTCACTACAGGACTCGAGTGTCATCGGTAGGAAAAGTGAAGAGATATAAAGCTGAATGAAAAACAGAACCAGTTCCATTAAAGCATTCGAATATTCCTGCGGAGCAGAACGGACATAGCTCTCCTTAAAAGAAAAGTAGATACATTGATGTTTGCTTTATGTTATAAGTTGAAACAGCTGCCCCACTTCTCCGATAAAAAAAAATAAAAAATAAAAAAATAAATGTTTTTCTGCGGTTTCTATCACAGTCCAAATATTTTTTTTCAGTCACAATATGCAAATACATTATGAGCATAATCAATACAGCATTTCTTTCTCTGGATATGTATATAGAGAGATTCTTTCAGTATCTATCGGATATTTGAACACCACTTCCATATGGCATTCCTTTGGTTCTGCATTAGTTCCAATAATATTATATATATATATATATATATAAACTACGATATTTAATTCGGATATTTTTAAAAAAGTAACTTTGCTAGATCGTCAATGTTTTCCATTACTCGGAAGAATTAAAATATGATGGATAATGATGTTTCCCATTTTAGTGCTCTGGGGATGCTGCATTTATTGAAAAATAATCTCAATTAAGTGACCTTTGCTATAGATTCTTAAAAACTTTTTTTTTATACTTTCTAGTTTTTATGAGATAAAACAATATGAGATAAGGCAATATTGCTCAGATTGCTTACACTGCTTATTCCTAAACAAGATAGTGGCGCTGCTGACGATGATTTCAACTCTTTTTCCATCCTTGCTCGGGAAGCTTTAGTTGAGACATTTACAAGCTTTTATGATCCACTCTCGCACTCTCTGTCTTGCGAAGTTTCACGGTATAGGCGAGAAAGAAGGCAGATGGAAAGAGAGAGAGATGAAATCTTTTAGTAGCGTCCGCCCTCTCTCTTCTCCCACTGTCTACTGCTGAACTTAGAATGTCTCTTGGTTCGATTATGGTGTCCGTTTTTAATGTAAGTTAATTGTTTTCGTATATTATTAATAAGATTATTTGTCTGTCAGTTTCTGGAGTATCAAGACTAAATTTGTTTCACCATTAAAATATACTGTTCAGCGATATAGTTTACGTGATGACGTTTCTGTACATGTTACTGCTTGTGTAGACATGCTGGTCTTGAATTGTTTCTCTCTTTCTGGATCGACTAAGAAAGTCATTTACCTCCGCAGACGCCACTGTCCGAGAATTGAAAATAACGTAATGCGCATTGAGATTTTGTGCCAAATAGTCGCTAAGATAAAAAATCAAAGCAGCCTGATGCAGAAAGCATTTAGCTGCGCAAGCATTTCCAGTTGGTTTCATTCTGCTGAACGTAGAATCTCGTCAATTTAAAAATGCAGAATCAGTGACTGAAGTACACAATTGAGGATAAAATGACAAAAGATAATCCGATTTTAAGTACTATCAAGTAGCACACTGCCAAAACAGCTGCAAATTGGACATATGGTGAATGGAAATGCTCCCGCACAATTCAACGTAACTTAACGCTGCTGCAATTTTTTGGCCAAACATAGGATCTCGAATCAAGAGAAATCGCAGTTATTGGTAACAAGCAAACTTGAAGTGGAAGTACTTTGTAGTACAACAATTTGTTTTTTTTCATCGTTTCACTGTTGATACCGTTCTATTGTGCGCGATTTTTGGAAGAGTTTATAAGTTTCAAGGAGTGAAAATCCTATATTTGATTGTTGCTTAGTTTTTCGTTTGGACTTAATAGTGCTTTCATTAGGAATTTTTGTCCAGTATTTGTTTTACTTATTCTGTTTTGTTTAATTTCGGTTTCATTTTTCATACTCTTTTTGATGTTATTCTGATTTAGAGAAATTAAAAATAGGATTACCTTTTTTTTCGGTTATCATCTCTTTGATGTTGTTACGGAATCGTTAGGGTTTTAACATCTGCAGTTCGTGTTTGTACATTCATGTCACGTCTGTTATTTGTTGTCATTTTTTTGGTTTCAGATACATTCATGCATTGTTTGTGGTGATTAATTCTATTAATTAATTAAATAATTATAAGAGAACTTAACCAAAGTTCTGTTATAATTTGTGATAACCTTCGTTTATATGAGTATTTTGTATTCTTCAATGATTTCTTTATCTGATGTTCGTATACGGAAAAAAAAAATTTAAAAAAAATATTCTTAAGTATTTACAAAAATATCAACCCAGGATTACTAGATCTTCTTCTTCCACTACACGTTATTCCCGCTTCCTATGCAGGGTCCGCGTGTTACTTAGATGCGACTACTTGTTAGTACCACTCCAACTGACCTATCGCCTGGTCTGCCGCGGGGGGGATATATTTTTTGGCTGTAGAGGCGTATGTTCACGGGGGCGGTTTGCCTGCTTGCGGGATGAAAAACGCCAGATAAAGTGGCGGAAAAAACCCTACTGCCCGCGCCCAAGACCGACTAACTTGGCTATGCCTGAGGATGACTCCTCAAATTCCTTACGTCTTCGACGGGAATCGAACCTGGGACACTCCTTCCCCCGGCATATGGTTGCGAAGCGCAAAGCCACTAGGCTAACCGCGCGGATCCAGGATTACTAGATACGTTGGCAATATGTCAAAACGTTATCTGATCAAGAGTTATTTTATTCCTACTACAGTTAATACTAAAGTTTAATTTTAATTATATAATATAACTTCAAGGTATCTGTTTCTAACGTACCCACATTGAAGTTTAATGATTTCATAGATCTTGCTACCACTGAAGTTTTAGGTAATATTTGAAGCTATTGTTGCTTTTTTTTTTTCCCCAGTAAGCGTATATTATTGCAAATTACTATGTTTGGAGTTTAGTATTTGTTGGTGTAAATACCAAAAACTTAGAACGCGATGATGCAATATAAGTAAAAGCAAGAAAATTCTAAATCTTCTGATAAAGAACACGTTGACATTGAACATTGATATTTAACACATTTAAGATATGCATATGCTTAACATTTTTTCTTCGTGACATCTGAATGAAATTTACTAAAACTAAAAATCACTTTCGGGTGTCTGCGTAGTAACCTCCATGACGCCTGGTTGCTGGTTTCAAAGAAACTGTTTTAGACTTTTTTTAAACCTATTAGAGATTAGTCGATCTTGGGCCCAAGCATATAGTTTTTTCTTTTTCCTCCCAGAAGAATCCAGTTTTTATCCAACTAGCAAAACAAAAAATACGATTACGTGCAAATAAATGCTAGTTAGGATGGGCAGTGTCGCCTTCCTTCGTCTAGCTCGATACAAATGCACGAAATGAGGAGAATAGGTGCCTGCCGATTTCCAAAAAATTAGGATTGAAAGAGTGTAACTCACTTAGAAATAGAGGATTTATTTATTAAGTAGCCCTTCTAAAAGAACTTCATATATAATATGTGGTATTCGTAGTTGTTTTTTTTTTTTTTTTACCTTTGAAACAACTCTATAATAGTCAAAATATTCGAACACGCCTTCTCGAAAAAAAAGAAGAAAAAATTGACACTTATCTTGGCCACGAGAACTCTACTAGCATTAACTCATCTTGAGGTCTTAGAAGGATTCTGTTATTCTAATACGCAATTTCGTTGGATTGACATTCGTTTATCTGATAAGACAAACCACGTTGTGATTCCCACATATGTCGAACTGATACTTTGAGTGGTATTGTCATCCTGAAAGATGCTTATTCTGCTCACTTATGGGAGGAACATGATAATGGATTGTTCTTGTAAGGCCCTTTGGTGCCTCCATAAATAGCGCAGTCAGTCGGAAGAATAACGGGATTTTTTTTTTTTTTTTGTGAATTACGTTAAGAACTTTTATCCTTTTTTGAAGAGAAAGCGAGTTAGCCGGTCTCTCATAACATGGAAGAAGAAAATTTCTTGAAACTCATATTTTCTTTCCGTAGACAGACAAACAGACTGAATTGTGCCTGCATTTAGAATTACTGGTAATTAGGAGACAAACAGTCACCATTACAGATGTCATGGTGAAAATACGATAGTAGTTTCTAGTTTTATATTCGAACCACTGTGTGTGTGTGTGTGTGTGTGTGTGTGTGTGTATGCGTGTGCGTGCATGAGCTCGGGCCTGCATTTTTTTTTTTTTTTTGTTTGAAACGATATATACTAACGCGGCTTATGGTTCACTGTGTTCCAGGAATTATATCAAATAAGACGAATTTCGTTTATAGTAAGCATATTTGCCAAATAAGGAAATTCTGAATATATCCCAACGAGATTTTTTTTTTTTATTTTGGTCGAGATCTGATGCAATCTTCATATAATAATAATAATAATAACGAACTATCATTAAGCACTTTAATAAATACGAGATGTCAAGAAATGTAATTATGCAGTTTTTAATTAACGTTCCTTCCAACTCTAGTTTCAACATTGTCAAACTATGCGTCGATTTTTTTGAAAAGTGAGTTTCCGTTGTTCTGTACTGATCTGCGTTTTAAACATGATTTTTTCGATTATAATTATGCTGTATATTGCGTCTTTCGATATAGAGAAACACACATGTATTTGCATGATGTGACTTAACTTATTCACTAAAATGTGTGAAGTATGATTTTTAGATAAGTTTCTCATCAGTAAGCTGTAACTGTCATCTTTTGGAGAAAGCTACGCTTATAGATTTTGATGAAATATGATATTTGAGATTCTGTTTTGCCTTAAATTAGATAACGTTTCAAAACATCAGCCTCCCCTCCGTTATATTCGAAATTATACAGAATTTCATTATATGCAGGTTTGTTATTAGCACCTGATGAGAATATGCAATCGAATTGGGACAGTCAGTTACGATAATCGTAATTAATTATATATCACAAGTAATTACTACTGATAACTAATTATACTTAATGCACACGCGATGCAGCGCTATTAACTGCGTTTATGAATCAGTATTTGCGATAACTAATTATCACAATCGTTTATTGTACATCAAATTCAA
Organism: Typopeltis vanoorti; assembly: GCF_054136105.1. Lineage (NCBI taxonomy): Eukaryota > Metazoa > Arthropoda > Arachnida > Uropygi > Thelyphonidae > Typopeltis > Typopeltis vanoorti. The sequence goes on along the minus strand of NC_143567.1, from coordinate 19,095,335 downwards.
AGCCAGATTAACTTTGCCATATACTAATCTTGCGTGCCATAAGAACCGCGTTCCTTTAACTTTTAAATAATCATGTAACATCTGTTTGGTATAAGATGACTTGTGATATATAGGTCATCTACAGAAATGTAGTACTGGGGATTTTAAATAAAATGTCTCAAATTATTCCTGTTTCAACTACGCAAAATGATCTGAAGTGATGAAAAATAATATGCCACGAGAACAAGTTATATAATATCCTTAACGTATTTATTAAAGTGTAACTTACTTTAATAAATTAGTTACTACTCAATAATAGAATTGGATGGGCGGAAAGTCATATCATCCTCCGATTCCTGGTTTCCGGCAAACAGTTGCCTTTAGGAGCATTTTTATGTGGCCCAGACAGGTTGTAGTTCGAAAAATCAACGTGTCAATTGTACGGAGGATGATAGAGGACCTCAAACTTAATGGCCACGGTGCTTTCTACAGTTTGGTCCGCTATGTGGGGATTGTCATTGTCATGCACAATACAACGCCGCTTGTTCCAGGCCTTGGCGTTTACTCTGAATCGCTGGTTTTTGCTTATAAACTCTCTCTCTCTCTCTCTCTCTCTCTCTCTCTCTGTAATTTGTACTGTTTTATCTCATGTTCCTTTTGTAATAATTTTAAAAGACTGGTCATTTTAAATCCCAGAAAAGTGTGAGCATCACTTTTCCTGATAATTTTTCTTCACGAAGGATGTTTCGTGTACTGTTCAGGAAGTCTTTCTCCTGAAGAGATTTTGCTTCTGCATATCCATGAGTTGTGTGGAAACTCATCTTGCACGAACTGTACGGAAGTAAAGTCTATTGCGGATGATTTCTTAGGAAGTAGTTTGACTAATCTGCAGTGTGTGTTTACCACTTCGTCGATAGTCAGCTTCTGTTGTACAAAATAAATTAGTAGATTTGTATATTCTCATCAGTTTTTTTTTAATTTTATTTCATTTCTGATTGTTCTCATTGACATTGTGGTTATTTTCACGTATGTGCATCCACATGCATACACTTAGTTGTTGCAAAGCTCTTTCACTATTCTTTTATGCAAGTTTTTGTTGAATTTTTACATCTCGTTTTGCTTATGAAAATCAAATCACTGTAGTGTTTTTTTTTTTCGATACATGTAATTGGAGAATTCATGCAATTAATTCAGTGAGCCTCTGCCTACCCGAGGTCAAATGCCACACTTAAAATAGTGAACTGTCGTGTTTATTCATTTATCCTCAATAAAATATGGAGGAAACTTTCGGACACGTTTTTTAACCGTCTCTTTCTGTATGCAGCTCTCATAAATGAATGACATTGCTGTATTCGAATTTGATTTGATTGATGATGTCTGGTCAGCAGTTTCTAGAATTGCTGACTAGACATTTATTCAAATAGACAGCAGAGCAGTAGCATTTCTACAATTAAAGCAAGCTTTAATTGTAGTAGGTCATATAATCCATTCCTGTGTTTATCTTTTGTTTCCTCTCGTAAGACTAACATCTACTCTAGTGTGAGGCTATGAGATGTGTATGTGTGGCACACTGCAAAACAGAATCCCTGAAATTTATCATTTATATGTCGTTATGAGATTTATCTCTCACATATTAATGATATTTATCTCTGGCATATTGAAGATAAACCTCTGAGATTTTTCATTAATACGAGAGGAAACAAAAGATAAACACAGGAATGCATTATGACCTATTATATCGGTCATAATCGGTCAAGGAAGTTGGAATGGTGTGGAATATTTAGGATAAATTGGAAATTGGTTAGTATGAACTATTATTTAATTTTATTCTTTCGTTTTAAATATTACAAGTCTTTTCAATAAGATAAGCCTGCATTGACTTAAAATTCAAATTTAATCATAGAGAAGGAAGGCAAGTAGCTGCATTAAAACATACAATTACCGATAGCCTTGTTATCGTTTATCACTCCGATGTAATGAATCAAAAGACTATGGGATCAGTTTTGATTTGTCATCAGAACTGGAAACTTTATTGCCACCCTGGGTTGGCCAAGTGGACAGGGTGTCCGCTCTTCAACCTACAGGACGTCGTTTCGAATACCATCATGGTCGTGGATATTTGTGAATTTTTTTAATTCTCTCGAGCAGGGGAAGGCCTTGCTTCCTTCCCAGTATTTTTTTTATTTATTCATATGGGGTTACCCCCCCCCGTTCCTGAAGACTGGTTAAGTCCTCCTAATGAGAAATTAAGTATGTATTTTATGACTGTAGATCCATGTGTGTTCAGGGGCCGATTTGCCTGTTCTGAGGGATGAAAAACCACAGTTTCCCAGTGGAAAAACCCTCTACCTCCGTCGCTAACTCACTTTTAGTCGAAAAAGACCAGATAAAGGTTCCTCACGTCATGGACGGGAATCGAACCTAGGTCTTTTCGACCTGGGCCTCGTCTATAACAACTGAGCTACGGAGGATCTCCTTCCTAGTAATAACGATTTGATAACGTTATTACTTTTGGTATAAATTGCCTCGATATGCATGCCTATAGATATAAGTTTCTTCAAAAGTCGATTTTTTTTTCCTTTGACTTTTTTTTTCTCCACGAAAAGAGTCCAAACATTGCAGTTCATTTTTTTTTAACCACAGATTTCTAAGCAAGATGGCTACGCCACATCAGTTATAACAGAAATCGTTTATTTACCATAACTGAAGACTTTCACATACATTCTTGCCGCAGTCTGTTAGTAGCAAAGCGGAAACCATACGCGATAATCGGTCACCCAGCTGCAGACTGCGTGTTAAGAGCTGAGAATAATCCCCTTTCAAATGAGGCTGTTTGTGGATGTCTTTGATTGTTCTGAAATCATTTTTCAAACTTTGTTTTTTGCTGTAAAACAGAAAACTGCGCAGTAAAAAACACATAATTCTAACAGATATATGGAAAGGTACGTCATAATTACTGACTTACCTGTAACCTTAGTTGCCTGAATGTAATGCCAACGTATCCTACTGATACTACATTTTGAATCTGGTTTTCGATATTGCTAATTGCCTTTCGTGTCTTTCTTAAATCAAAGAAAGAGAAAAGAATTACATTTAACCATGTTGATAAATACTAGGATCGTAATGAGATGGTGGGTCCAACACACACGAAGTTCACGAACTTTTTTTTTATTGCACAAATTGTGCCGACTACGGGGGTCATGTAGAAGCATTTCACTTGTGGAAGTGGCTAGCATATTGTATATCGGTGCTCAGCACTGCTTTCATTACTTTATTTTATTTTATTTTTTATGTGCACACGCTTAGTTTTCTTTCCTTTTTGTGGAACCGCTCAAAACTTTTAACATCATTCATGTCGTCATTGGCACATTATATTTGTATTAATTCATATATTTTGGTCGCTGGGTTCTCTGTTTCAGGGTCGTGCAAGAAAGGGCGGGGGGGAGATGTACACCAGGGATTGTCTCCCAGACCTGACAGTTCTTAAATCTCTTATTGCATGATCTACTTTTTTTTTAAAGAATAATCACAGTAATAATTTACAATTATTTAATTACATTTTCTATTTCGCACAACCGTACAATACAACGTAAACTTATTATTTACATCGTTGTAATAAAACATTATTATTATTATTAATTTTTTTTCATGTTACATACTAATATTATCACATTATATTTTAGTATGTTATTTCGTAATATTATTATGTTATTACATTTTATGAGGATTAGTTTTTTTTATTGATCTCAAAAATATTTACATATATATAATAATCATCTTGAGTGACATTCCAGCATGTTATTCACAAATACAGCAACTAAGTGCTGCAGATTAAGGTTCATTTTCTACATTAGATTTCTATAAAAAAAATTAATAATTTTATTGTTAAAATTATGATTATATAATATACGTTTACAACACGTATTGATCTGGTTTTTAACAATGAAGTTCATACAAATTTCTTTCTTTTTATTTTTTTTTTGTATAATGTATTAATAATAGTTACTGTAGTTAGTAATTTATAGTTGCAGTTGAATAAGATTACATTTTTATAGTATTTATACAATAACAATAAATTATACGAGATTTACAATTTTGCTTTAATGTATTTAAGTGCTGCGGTTGTAATAAATTAATTTTTTTTCTTTGTGTTAATTCCGGTTGAGGTGCAACATCTCAGGTTGCAACCTCGAAGCTTTTTATTAAGCTTATCTAAGGATGATATCGGTCGGTTATTGTTTATTGGTTTGATTGCTCGTATTTTGTGTTCTGACATCGCAGTGTATATAAAGCCGGTATTTTCTATTTGTTCCCAAAAGATCAGTTTTATCATTCTGTTCTGTAATCTAAATAATTAATCTATTTAGTTTGTAGGGTGCACAGAACGCATACGTTGTTATAGCGTATCTTAGTATATTTTGGCATAGTGCTTTGTATATTAGTCTTTTCAGGCGTGTGGGAACTTTCATTTAGCCTGTAGAGTTTGCTAGTTATTGTTCGGAGTTTGTTTTGTAGATGGATTATGTGGCTATTTCAGTTCATATCTGCATCGACTTAAATTCCAAGGTATCGTATCGTTACCTTTTTCATCCTAAGTGATGGTAATGATTTTACTGTCCTGTGTTTTTTTTATTTTTTATTTTGGAGAGTGGATGTTGGATGGTTATGTATATATTATCAACTGGTTGATTCAGTGGATTTCTGAATATAGTTAATTTTGTCTTATCAGAGTTTAGGTGTATGGAGTTCTTGGTGAGCCAGTCAATGAGCTGATTTATGTCATGCTGCATATTTGTTTGGGCCATGCTTGCATTATTATGGATGGATATTATAGCTGTATCGTCTGCGTATTGGAAGATCTTGCCTTTAAGAAGTAGCAGGTTAATATCATACATATAAATGTTGAGTAGAGTCGGGTAGAGATCAGCTCCTCCACAGGTTACTGGTAGCTCTCTACTGCGTTTGACCCGATGCGTGTGATATATTTTCTATTTTGAAGGTAGTTCTAAATTACGTGTGCAGAGGCCCATCTATTCCAACATGTCTTAGCTTTTCTAATAAGGTTTGATGTGTGAGTGTGTCAAATGCTTTCATCAAGTCGATAAAGACTTCCATGACAGTTTTGTTTTTATCTAAGGCGGTATTAATTACCTCTGATAACGACAACAGAAATTATCAAAAAATATCGGAGGCACCAAATGGATCTTTCCTTCAGTCTCCCTGATACTTCTGTCCCGTCCCAGTCTATTTTAGGCAAAACTTAATGCACACGCTTTGTTGCCTATTCTCAAACAGTAAAATAAAATTTTGTTGACACGTCAGTAAATTTCAAAGCTGACCACAAATTGAGTCATTCGTGGTTAGCGATGCAATTAAGATGTAATACAAGGAGTCAGACATATGGCGTCACTACTGCACTCACAGCAGACACTTTTTTATTATCATCAGACCATATGCAGGTTTAGGAATTCTCTGTTAAAATTGCTACAGTGATGAGGAATTTTTTTTAATTTTCTTCCTGTTATTTTTTAATTTTAAGGATGCATAGCATGTATGATGGAAAACGTAGGTTTAAACATTTTCTAATATGAATTACAAAAAAGATACAAAAGTAAATACTTATTTTGTGAAAGGTGAATGTATCATTAAAGATGAATCATCTCATTCGACTCACAAAATTTAGCGCTCTTTTAAATATTGCTTTTCCAGTTTGCCCAAAGGCAGAGAGAGTATTGGATATACTGTAATGTGATTTTTCGATTTATCAAAGGCATATTAACCGTATGCTGTATGTTGAAATTGCTACAGTGATAAGGGATTTTTTTAAATTTTCTAAAGTGGCATTTTTCTAAAGTGGAGGTATTCATGGAAATAAGTTTCCTTTTCCAAAGACACAGAGAGAGGTCTATTTTTTTTTTTCACTATCATTTTGTACTGGTATATATACCAAGATGTTATCGCTTCTTAATAAAAAAAGAAATCCACCAAAACGATAATGTTAAACAAGTTCATTCTTCATAAACTACTTCTGTTTCATCAGATTGTACGAATGAGTATGTTTTATTCATTTATTGTTTTAGGAAATAATTTATCAAACCTTTCTCAAAGAGACACAGAATATGTGTAATATCCTAATTTAATAATCATTTTCACCGATATATATATTATTCTTTGTGCTGCCATTTAAATCGCCACATTCAGCCAGCCCTAATGAATATCTTATCAGCTTGCAATATCAGTTCAAAAATATCATCACACGTGTGTGTGTGTGTGTGTGTGTGTGTGTGTGTGTGTGTGTGTGTGTGTGTGTGTGTGTGTGTGTGTGTGTGTGTGTGTGTGTGTGTGTGTGTGTTAATACATCACTTATGAGGATTTGTACAGCTCGTTTTTTCCTAAGAGCTCATGAAGACATTTTCTGGTGTATTTTTTATGAAATCTCAGTTGTCACAACTGATCCGGTAATATTATAGTAGCTTACAATTTCTTTACTGTCGACAGTTCCACAGGAGGAAGAAGAGGTGAAAAATGATTTCTGTTCCACTTAACTGCTTTAGATAAGTACAGGAAACGCTTCCATGATATATCCATTAATGTGCAAAAAGTCGATGATAACTTCATATTATTGTTAACTTTCCTAGTGAAGCTTTATCTATAATTATTAGTCTCGGCATTAAGCCATGCTACCAGAAAATTCCTAATTCTGTTTCATCTGATAAACTTTCCCACTTGTTCGGGAGTTATATCATTTCCGTTGTTATTAAGTATTTATTTTGGTACTCTCCCTACTCACGTATACCTTGAAATAGCGACCCCGAAGATTTCCCTTTGTTTTGAAAAGAAATTTATTATGGAGAAATGAAAACGATCATTGTCAAGCGGTTTGGAAAATGGAGTAAGAGCTTTTATTGGACTCTGTTGTTTCTCACGGAAAATGACTAAACCAAATAAAAACCCGAAAAAACCAGCGCGCGCTCACGCACGCACACACACACACACACACACACTAAAGGATATCTTATCTCTTGTTGAACGAGTTCAGTGTTTCCTGAACATTGCATTGATAGTGGGTTTTTTTTATTATTATTTATTTTTCAGTCTAGTTTTATGCAGCCAGTTTGATATTAAATCAGTAACTATGTACTACGAGTAGTGATAGATATTTATTTATTTAATAGTTTTATTTATTTATTTATTTATTTTCGGTGTCTGTTATTGGGAGACCCAAACTATCCACAATATCTATCATTCCTCTTCTTGAACTCATTTACAGACAAAGCACTCACAACTCGCATTCCCTTCATTCACCGCTCTCCAAGCGAAAGATCTAGTCCTCACACCCTTGTTAACGACACTTTTACTTAATTTCCAGGGATGACCTTTTGTTCTTCCACCACTATCCCACTGCTGAAATATTTCCATAGTATCAATCTTATAAAAACTTTTATTAATTTAAATGTTTCTATCATATCCCCTCTTCTCTGCCTATCAACCGACCTTTGTAAACCAAAACTCTCAATCTATCTATGTAGGAAGCATTCCTTACGCCATTCGCCAACTTGGTCACTCGGCTCTGAATCTTTTCTACTACTTCCTCATATCCAAGGAATCTAGTCGACCAGAGACCTCAGCACTGTAATCCAGATGTGAACGTATAAACGCCTCATAAAGAGGAATAATAATTTCTTTATCTCTTCACCACTATCGGTTGATAGGCAGAGAAGATGGGATATGATAGAAACATTTAAATTAATAAAAGTTTTTATAAGATTGATACTAGGGGAATATTTCAGCAGTGGGATAGTGATGTTAGTGTGTTCTTTAATAACCAAGTAATCCTATGAGCTATCTTGACACCTTAGCAATGTGCCCTGTGAACTTCAACTCTCTACCCACTAACACCCCCAAGTTCCTAGCCTCATCAATCTCTTGAAGTACCGTTCCATCAGTGTGGTACACAGCTGGTAATATTTTAATCCTAAAATGCATAACTTTACACTTTTCCATATTGAACTGATATCCATTACCTTTCGCCCATTTTGCCACCTTATTTAAATCATCCTGCAAACTCTCAACATCGGCTTGATTAATTATTGCGCTACCTGACTTTGCATCATCAGCAAACATTTGGCTTGGTTGGCCGAGTGGTTAGCATACCCCTTCTCTAACCAACAGGTTGTGCGTTCGAATCCCGTCGTGGACTTGTTTATGCTTATCGTTAAGTGGAAGATGAATTTCATCGCCCGGTGTGATATCACCGCCCTGCTTATTGGAGGCCTGAAGTGGCTGAAAAAGTTCCATGTTTGGTCTCTAGAGTAGGGTTTCCAGACTGTGTAAAAATAAATAAAATATTACAAAAAATATATATAAAATTGATAAAAATGTGGGAAAAAACCTCAGCCCACCCACGGTACAGATGTACCATATTTAGTAATAACCTTTCGTGGGTGGTAAGCACATAAAAAAAACAAAACTGAATATCTCCCTTCAAGTCATTTCCTATATCATTTATGTACAAATTAAACAATAATGGTCCAAGCACAGAGCCTTGAGGCACACCACTGGTCACCTGCTTCATCCTAGACTCTGCTCCTCCATACATCACTTTTTGGTATCTATCCATGAGCCATTCTGTTATCCATGTCACCAGTTTAATATTCATCCCCATTTGTTCTAATTTGCCTAACAGTATTTCATGAGGTATCCTGTCAAAATTCTCCTTGTCCAACTCTGCTGCACTCTATTATAAAAAGTTAATACACTTCAATTCTCATATCAGTTATTGCTACAGTAGACACAGAAATATCCTCACTCGGGTGATAAACTTTTGAAAATCGGTCACTCAGTAACTCCACTATTACATCTGACTCAGTCACTTGGATACCATCAACGCCCACTAAGCTTATTCTTCCAGAGTCATTCTTCCCTTTACTTGCCACGTAGCGAAAGAATTCTTTGGAATTTCCTTTGACCAGCTTTGAAAGAATTCTTTGACCTGATTTAGCCTTCCTTACTATGCTGGTAACCTTTCTAGCCTGAGCTTTGTACTGCTCGTGAGTGTACTGATCACCTTTCTCCTTGTAAATTCTCCATAACAGTTTCTTTTTTTTTTTTTTTTCAGATCTCGCCTAATACTACTGCTCATCCATCTAACGCCTATTTATTTATCTTCCTAACCATGGGAATACGTTCCGATATTGCTTCTCTCAGATACCCGCTGATTATATCCCATGCACTGCTAACATCTTTTCTGCAATTTCTTTTATGCCATAGGACGGCTGTAAGCTGCCTCCGAAGGTTGTTGTAATTACCTAACCTTTAGTTCCGTAAGAGAGAAATCCACAAATTTTGCAATCTCCCAAGTCAATACCACATGATTACTCTTACCAATCGGAGGTAACATGGACGCTTTACTTATGCATAGGTTTTCTGAACCTATGACCAGATCCAACATTCTCACATCACGAGTCCTTTCAGTTATGTGCTGTTTCAAGTAATTATCTCTTGGAAGGTGTGGGAATTCCATTTCCTTTTTGCCACGTGATATTTCTTCTTTCCAATCGACATCACCATAGTTAAAATTTCCCATAATAATCACTAGCCTTGCACTTATTGCGCTAATTTGCTGTTGCATGAATTCAATATCACCCCTTGTACCCTCCGCGTATAGCAGCAACCAACTGTATATTTGATTGCGTTGGTCACTATATCACACCAGATCCCCTCAAACGAACCATCATTCACATGTCTATCTTCTAGATATACTACTTTTCTGGCTTCATCTTTTCAGTTATCATCAGCAGTACTCCTCCCCCCTTTCTGTCTTCTCTATCCTCCCTGAAAATACTGTACCCATTACATTCAATTCCAGTAATCACATCTTCTTCTGACAGCCAAGTTTCACTAATGCCTACAACTTTTGGTGAGATTGCACTGACTAATGCCAAAAACTCTTCCCTCTTATTTCGGATGCTTCTTGCATTAGTATACAAAAATTGTAGATTCCCTTTAGTTCTTATACTACCTTTACAACATTCTGCTAATTTCAGCATTCACAATAACCCCCTACCGATTTTTATTCGCTCTATTCTCCAAATTATTCAGCGATAAAGGATCACTAAACACACATTCCCTACATAAGCTTCTCCCTCCCACTCTCAACCTTTTCAATTGTAGTTTTCCCGCCCAAATACTTCAACTTGCTCAGAAAACAACAACTTTTTCAAACGCCTATGATCTTCCATGTTCAGATGAAACGTTATTAAAGTGATATATATATATATATATATATATATTTATTTATTTATTTATTTTATTTTATTTTTTTTTTACCGAGAACCGGTGCCAGACTGCGGACTACACTTGGAAAAACGCTGAAGTAAACCGACAGTGTGAGTATGTGTGAGTATGGGGGGGGGGACATTCTACTTAAGTCATAAGCTTAAGCATTTGACTGCAATAAATTTTCCAGCCTGCTGGCCGACTTGATAGTCTTCGTTCTCCGCCAACGGATTGCGTGTTCAAATTCCACTGTAGCATGGATGTTTGTGAAAATCTTTAAATGACAGATGATTTTAAGCTCTTTTCTTCATTAATAAGAAGACAAATTGTTTCCTTCTACTCCAGAAACATTCCACTTCGATTTTTCCCCGGAGAGAATAAGAATTTGATATCTGCTACCAAAACAGCCTTCGGCGACGGTATTGTCTTTTCCTTCAATTGTACTTAAAGCTTTATGACATTCTCTTTTCCTATTGATGACTCACATATTTAAAGTCAGCCTATTCGTAAAAAAAAGGATCATACATTTTTACCATCGAACTGGCATACCTTTCAGACATAATGGAGTCCGCAAACAACTGGCTTCTTTAGTATCTAGAAGCCTACAGTTTAATAACGCTCACTAACAGAGATTCCCTGTTTCGATCCTGTGGATAGAAGTAGCTGAATCTTCTAATTTAGTTCAGTCACTTGGGAGCATAAGCCATGAAATGTTCGAAAATTATTCTATTGCTCTTGGTGTTATTTTCCGAGCATTTGATCCGATATGGCATGTTGATCTTTTTTAGCAAGCGTTCATGATACAGTCTCTCTTTTCTTTGTTGTGATTTGGTTGTTGGTTCCATGGTATTATCAAAGGGAATTCGCTATAAAGTGCTACTAATGTACAGGAAGAAAGTAGTAAGAAAACCCTGGGATACTACCTTTCTCTTTCTCTGGAGTGGAAAAGGGTGCTATCTTTTCTTCTATACATCACTGATCTTTTCTTACTAACGACAGATCCTTCGTAATTTTATTGAATATCACACTCCGTTCATCCATATTTGACATACTTCTCAATTTTTGACATTGAGTTTGGCCCAGCCTTGTTAGCTGAGTGGACAATGTCTCCACTCTCCGACCAACAGACGCTTAAGTTGGATCGGTGTGAAAACCAGATCTCTGCTTGTTAGAGATCCGAAGTGGCTTAGAATAGTATTATGTTTGATCTAATAGAGGAGAGGAACCGGATCTTACTGTTAGTCCAATTGCTGTTATAAATGTTTAGTAAATCTTTCCTGGATAGAATTCGCATAAAAAAATAAAATCTATCATACTTTGGGAGTGTACTTAGCTTTAGCGATCGTGTGGATTAGAAACCATTACCTTCCAGTTTTCAAAAAACAAAAAAGTTAGAATTAAAAAAAAAAAAGTCGAGGATTTATTAAGTATTTGTAAGCTCATCTGCAAGCTATAAAAATAGAAAAGATGGCATATTCAAGAAGAAATCGCCCTTCCCGTTGACCGTGTAAGGAAAAAGTCTCAAAATACAATAATGAATTAACTATTTAATCTTAAACAATTTGACCACGCATGAAATTACTGGAAAATCACAAGAATGCTATGTACTTTATACAGATGGGATCTTTCATGCATTGTTCACAAACTGATGTATAAACTCTAGATGTACATTAATCATATCTTCCATCCCATGTTAGAGAAAGCCCAAACTTTGAATCCACTCTTTTCGATTCTCTCTTGGCTGAAAATCTCCGTACAGAATTTTTTAGCATCCATTTGCTCTCTCTCTCTCTATTTTTTTATTGCTCTCCAAATTCTTTGATTATTTACTTCCGAATCTAGAGTTCCTGAAGTCAAAATATTCAAACAATGAGGTCGTCTTCCTTGGGGAATTCAATGTCCGCAACTCAGTCTGGCTTCCCTTTTCCAATTCCATTGATCAAGCTGAAAGGAATGCCTAGGATATTTGTTGTTAGCAATGACCTATGGAGATATGAGTATAAGCTCGCCTCTTGGGGTAACTCGGACCACAACTTCATCCATGTTTCCCTCACTACTGAACACTCTTCGTCGCAGCCACTTGGTCTTGTATTTTGATACACGAGATACAGCTGTACAACTGCTAACAATATATAACTCAGGAATCTGCTCAGTCTTGTAATACTATTCTCGCCTTTGAACGCTGTGCCAAAAATCTCTCTAAAATGCTTGGAGCCTATTCAGAGGAGGGAAGTTCATTTAAATGACCTCTCTCTTTCTCACTCACTCAGATTTGCTGCAAGCACTTTCTCAAAGAAATTATTTTCAGCTTCATACCTGTTTTATATCTATTGTCATATGTAATCATATTAACTCCCAAAGCTGCTGATTCACATTCTTATAACCAACTTCATATCTAATGAACCAGTTTCTCTTCCCCTCTTTGTTTCGTTTATGTTTGTTCTGTGGAACAGCTTTTCCTTGTGCTGTTTTTCATCTAAAGAGTATAACCTTCACCTGTTCACGAAAAACACAACAGATTCCTATTTTTTACTTTACTTTTTTGTCCACATACGGTTTTGATGTATTACAGGTTTTGTAACATTTCTGGCGTAGTGTTGACATAACACACCAACACGCGCGCGCGTATTCTCTTTGTTATCTGTATACTTCATTGCTGTACTTCCGAATAATTAAAAAAAAAGAAAAGAAAAGAAATTAAATACGCCTATGGTTTTATATTCTGCTACTTTAGGTGTGATTTAGCTTCCTAACCCTGATTAGTGTTTGACGAATGATGAGTGCTTTAAAATTTTTAATTTGTCAACTAGCTTTGCTCTGGCCTTTTAATTATTATGATTTAAAGATGTGTAAGTTCACAATTGAAGCTTATTTTTTTTTAATGCAGGTTATATATTTAAATTTGTTATTAATAAAATTCTTACAGTCTAGTTCTTAATCGTTACATTTTCAAAATTTGGTTCAAATTAATGATTATTTATGTAAATAGCTTGTCGGTACACTGATTCGACTAGGAGAAGACAAATATGACGCATGCATAGACACCTTTTTTCACTTACTGGTCATTAGCAGTCTCATCTGTTAGATAAAATATTAATAGCTGTATTCCAAAAGAGTGTCTTTTGGAATATAGCCTTCTCAGATACGATGTTGATTCTTAGAGATGAAGTCCGTTTAAGAGCTTGCATAAATTGCTTCCAAATTATGCAAGATATACCTCATTGTTATCTCTAGTCTAGATGATTTTGTTTATGGTATAAGATTTCTAAATTTTTCTTTTTACTTTTAATCAGATATGAATAAAAAAGATTACATGAAGTTTAATTATCCCTTTACATTTAAAAGGGATAATTAAAGTTTTCATTTTCTTTTCCGAAAATAACCTCTATATTACACTGCTTTCCTAATGAAGCCACCTGATGCCTCGACAGTGAAAAATAATGACCAGCGCCAGATGTCAGTTAATGAATACTGCGCATTTATGGAAAAACTATCAACTAATTTTGCATTTTATGATTTTGGTTTATTAACTCGACCAGAACAGAGTCTTTCCATTATCACGGGATGCGTCCAAGAGCGTATAAGCACGTCTAGAAAGAATGTTTTTAATAAACTTGATGACATCTCCGTCGTTGTGCAGCAATTTTATCGCATCGGTTTATTGGAAAGATCGAATTACTTGTAGATGTAAAAAACTTTCAAGTCCTTTATCTAACATGAGTAAACCGGTCTAGGATGGAGATGATTTTCTTCCAGCAACCTGGGTTCTATCTTCTCTGCAGACAGGCAAGACGGATGGAAAACACGATGACAGATATAACAGATTGCTCAGTCATGATAGAAGCATCTTTGCTCGTTGTTAATCTTGGTTAGTTTTACATCAATATCTTACGAATAAGCAAAACAAACCAGCATTTTTTTTTTAAATTTCAGTGAAACAAATGGTACACAAAAGTAGCTTCTCATATTTGATGTGTATCCTACTCACACGAATAGAGACTTTAACCCTGCACGTTAGCACCATTAATGGTCTTATAGTTAGGCAGTCCGTCTTTTTAATTTTTACTAAACATGGAACGTATTTTTAAGTCGCTCTCGTGCTTCATTTAAGCAGTGTGCTAGTCTCGCACTTAGTGATGAAATTCATCTGCCAGTTAAAAGGCATTCACAAACCTCCATGCTCACGTTCTGATTCGAACTCATAGCTTTACTAAAATAAATATATAAGGCGTAGCATGTAGCGAACTTGCTTTATTCTGTTTTCATGTCTATTTTACGTTCATTAATGTGGTTGTTCTTTTTTTTTTTTTTTACTCAGTAACCTTTTGGCGACTTGTGTATGAGATATATAGGACTTCTGCATTACTTCAACCTTGGTATCCCTCGTGGGTCTGGCTCTCACTGATGAGACCTCAATAAAGGTCGAAACCGGTCTGGGTAGTGGCCCTTCCCATTATGCATAGATACATACTAAGGCAAGTGATGTGGAGTCATTAGCCTCTATATACACGTAGCTCAGACGTAAATATATTTCATACGCAAAACATTGTTTTGCTTTCCTTGGGTAAAGGATTAAAACCAAGTACTATATATAATTTCTTGGTATCTTTGTATCTTGGCGCGCGCGTGCCCCCCCCCCCCACACACTACTGTAGATTATTATATCCTCAAACTAGCAACACTTTATCCTCAAAGTCTGGCTCTACGGTATTGTTAATTATATTCTTCCTATAATGGCCAGTATTTTATTTGTATTCAAATAGGAGGGAAAGGAGGGGAGAGAGAGAGAGAACTTTCGCGATGCTGTGCATTATAAAAAGAAAAAAAAAAGCGTTTGCAACTGACAAATCACTATTGGGTGCTACATTATCACTATGTAAACACTAAAGTATGGGTGTAAATATCAATAAATTGTCCTGCGCCATTCAGATCCAAGTTCTGCGAAGATAATTGGAAAGGATACATTTCTGGCTCTTTGGGCATCGTGACCTGTGAAATATGCATTGGGATGAAGATGATTCCAGAATACCTCAGTGAACCATAATTTGAACCACTCGAACATATTCATATGTCTGTCAGTGGAATGGTCTCCCACGTTTTATCAGATGTTTTTATTTAAATAACATTTTGATTATATTAATGTTTATATATTAATCAAACTTCAATAACGCACACAAAATAATTTACACATACTAATTAGCAGGAATTAATCTGAATTGTACATGACTAGATTCTTATATTAGGACAGATTAATTTTATTTAAATTAATGTAATCTTCATCCTCTGGGGGAAAAAACTCGAAAAATTTGTTCGATTGTCTGCTGTAATTCCATTGGCGTAAAACTGCTGCAGATGCTAATACGCGAATGCAGCCTCGGGTGTTTTTTGCTTGTCTTTTTTTTTTTTTTAATGTTGTAAAAAATCTGGACTGTCTAGATTTATTTTCAGTTTAAATGTGATCCATCGTCTTCTTACGTATTTTATCAAGATGTTTCTAAAAAATTGATTAACCGCTCCCCTATGCAAAAAAAAAAAATAATAAAAAATTCTTTTCCGCTGCAAACGTTGAAACAGTTGTATTAACTGGTACAGTAATGTGCAGTGAATAGTGCCGCCAAGGGGATGTAGATCGCAAAATGGAGTGCAGTTTTTGCGAGCCTCCTTTCGTTTGAGTTCATGTTTTAATCGTCTCTTCATGAATAATGTCGCCAGTGGAAGGGAGGGGGGGGGGTAATTGGCACTGACTTAGGAGCTTTCACGAGCTCATATCGCAATACGCCATACCTAACCACTGTCAAAGCAAAAGCATATATTATGTATATTATATTTGAATATCGTCATTATTAGGGTATTTTTAGCTATTATAGATTAACAGTTGTTTAGAGATCTAAAAACACTACATAAGTAAAAAAAAAAAGGTTAGCCAGATACTGAGAATATATCAGGTTAGCTTGCGATTTAGAAACGTCTGCTTTGGTTACGTTATTTAAATAGTAAACGTGTTGAATAAATAATTGCTTCAAATCAATTGCACGATGCGACTGTACGAATCAGGTGTATTTCGTATCTTCTAGAATTGGTTGAACTACGATTATTCTTCATAATCCTTCATTCATTTCATTCGAGGATTCAAGTTCATAAGCTATTTTGCTCTTCAATGCCTCTGTTGCATAAAAATGGCGAATGAACAATATTCAACTTCGAAATGTAGGTTGAATCCGAGTGTAATATATTTTGCTCAGGAATCGATCGAGGATTCAATTTTGTAAGCTATTTTTCTGAGGTCAATACTTCTGTCGCATAAAAATTGCTGATCAACAGTTTTCCACTTAGAACAGGAGTTATTGTAGGTTGAATCTGAATGTCATGATTTTTGCATAAGAGTCACTTGTGCCTCGATTCTAATAATATCAGTAAGTATTATATAAAGTATTTTGCAATTCAAATTTTGGTTAGCTGTTGCATATTACGTGAAGTGAGGTTTTCCCCTTTCAAGCAATATGTAATGTTACGTCAAGAGTTCGCTAAGAGAACTACTTAATTTCATGCATGCTAATTGTGCAGTATTCATCTACAGGTGTAGTTGGTCGTTCAGAAGATGCATTTTACTTTGCATCTTCTTAAACCGCTCACATCATTTCACTGTTACCCGCCAACTTAAAGAAACATATCACCTCTTCATGCACCCACCCGTGATCATTCTCCGTATATACAGGGTGTCCCAAAATTCACGCAAGATTTAAATTTAGCGCCATTTGTGCGGTAAAGTGTTTCCAACGAGAAAAAAAAAAAAAGACAGCGTGACAGCTGACAGTTCAATGTTATTAAAAATGGAGCGCTACACGAAAGAACAACGCATTTTCATTGTTGAGCAATATTTTAAAAATAATGAAGGTTTGGCAGCTACAGTTCGCAATTTTCGTACAAAATATGGTGGGAATAATGATTCAACTTCATCAACTGTGAAAAGATTAATTAAAAAATTCAAGGAAACCGGATCAATTAGTGATCTTATACACTCTGGCCGTCCTTCAACAAGTCGTTCAACAATAAACATTAAAGCAGTTCGTGAGAGTGTTGCTGAGAGTCCAGGAACATCAATTCGGCACCGTGGTCTTGAATTGGGCATTTCGAGAAGCTCTCTACAGCGTATTCTCACGAAAGATTTGCATCTTTATGCTTACAAAGTTCAATTAACTCAAGAACTGAAGCCTACTGACCACACACAGCGAAGAGAGTTCGTCGAATGGATTATGGAACAACAACAAGTGGATGCTTATTTTTCGAACAAAATCATCTTCAGCGATGAGGTTCATTTTCATCTTGATGGCTTCGTTAATCGACAAAATTGTCGAATTTTGGGTTCAGAAAACCCACGAGTGATTGTTGAGAAACAAATGCATCCACAACGTGTCACTGTTTGGTGCGGATTTTGGGCTGGAGGCATCATCGGTCCATTCTTCTTCTTCGAAAATGTGGCTGGTAAGGCAATAACAGTTAATGGTGCTCGCTATCGCGACACGATAATCCAGTTTTTTGTGCCTAAATTGTAAGATATGGATGTGGACGACATGTGGTTTCAACAAGACGGTGCCACATGCCATACAGCCCGAGAAACAATTCAATTACTGCATGAGTCATTTCCTGGTCGTGTAATTTTCCGTTTTGGTGATCAGAATTGGCCGCCCAGATCATGTGACTTAACGCCGTTGGACTTTTTTTCTTTGGGGTTTTTTGAAGTCTAAGGTTTATGCCAACAAGCCCACGACCACCCACGTCTTGAAGGAGGAAATTGAGCGCTGTATCAACGAAATTCAACCACATTTATGTAAAACGGTCATGGAAAATTTCGACAAAAGAGTGCGTATGTGCCAGCAAAGCCGTGGAGGCCATTTACCCGATATGCTATTCCATGCATAACCCTATACTGTATACTTTATGAATCAATAAGAAATTACAAATTTTAATTAAAAATCTGTGTTTTCTATCAAAATTACTTCTTGCGTGAATCTCATAATCATCATCATCCTCTGCTTATGTATACATTTCATCCAACTTTCAGTGGAACTTCCCTACAAGACAGAAAGCAAAGCACAGGATATTCCAGATGTCTTCATCACTCAGTTTGGTTTGTTTATAACTTTTGAAGATGTAAAAAAAAAAAATAATAAAACAGCATGAATCAATTATTTCACTTTATTTTGTAAAATTTTGTTCAGAAAGTAATGTCCAACAAATTTCCTGTATATACTGTGCAGGCAAACTCTAGCCCTTTTCAATCTAATTTTCCACGACCATTTTCAAAGTTCATCCCAATAGATTGGTTATTTCGCTTGTTAGCTTTCAGCTCTGCCAGGGGTGCTAGTTATCCTCCCTCCCACAACCAGAAAGTCAGGGCAGTCAAATCAGGAGTGCGCGAAGGCTAACTCAAACCGCCATATTTTGAGATTATGCGATTTAGAAAAGTCTCCCTAGAAGTGCTCATCGTTTCAAAAATTTTCGGGTCACTGCTCTATAGCAATCACGATTTATGGTAACGGGATTTCCTTATCTTCAAAAAATACGGCCCAATGACACTTCCAGCTGTCACATCACATCACTGCAAGTTCGGTGGTGTAGAGTGAGTTTTTTGGAGTTTTCTTTCTGTGAACCTGGAGTTCTGCATAACTAAGCCACTTAACTCAAAACAACTTCGTCCCTCATAATTATTTTGGATGGGAAAAAAAAAAGATTCGATTTTGATATCAGGAATTTTAAGGGCTTTGCAAGGTAAGTTGTTCTTCAACTTCTTGAGGTCTCAACTCTTGAATCATCTTTATCATATAACGGTAAAGGTGCAAGTCGGTGCAATATCCGATGCAAGAATGTTGTTAATATCCCAGTTGAGCCAAACGTATTCTTACAAATCTTTCCGAAACGTCTTGTAGACTTTCGTTCACGTGTTGAACGATAAAATATCCACAGTTCTAACTGTTTTGGTCTATCTATATGTAGACCATCCTCAAATTTATTTACATGGATATTTTACAATCTAAAACAATACGAAGAAAATCTTAAGAAGTTACAGCTACTTTAATTTTGGGCGATAACTTTTGGAATATTGCTAGACCAGATGCAGGCATAAAGTGCAGATTATGGCACAACATCTTGCAAATCCCAGTCGTATTTGCTCTTTCCACAAATTTCGAATGAGAGAATGATTTCTTTATTTTTTTTTCTACAAGTCCTTGGGAACTTTGGAATACACATATCTAATCTGCCATACAAACTAAGCGTTTATCACATACTTCCTGGACAGTATTGAAAAACCAGAGGAAACAGAGACTACAACTTCCTCTTCGTCTCTGAGACATCTCTAGCTTTTACTAGAAACACACAAGTGATAACCAGCATCCATCAATCACTGTCCGAGTAACGCCTCATGTGGGGCTAACATGAGGTGTTACTCAGACAGTGACTGATGGATGCTGGCTGAGCAACACCTGAAGTGAGGCTAACATAGGAAGCTCAACTGTTGCTCGAGTTTTTACACCACAGAGAACAAAGAATTCTAGTACAACTCAAAGAATACTGGAATTCACCTAATACCTTTTCTGGACTACACGATAACTTGAATTGTCTTACGTAGTTGAACAGCCATCTATATTTGCAGTGTTTTCATTTTAACAAGATATTTCCTTCCTATTTGCTCTTTTCTGCGTTATATTTTATAAGATTGTTTTGAAGATAATGCGTATTTTTAAAACGTAAACTTTTGTTGCACACTTATTCAAAGATATATTTTTGCTAAGTTGAATAAAAAAAAAGAGATCACTATACCAATTTGGTACCAAGCTATATAGACAGGCATTCTCAAATCTGTATATCGTATGGCCATTGTTGTTGCTATGTTCCATTGAGTCGTTTTCGACTCCTGGTGATTCTATGAATATACATTCTCCATTCATATCTGTCCCTGCATATCTTATAGAATTTCCAAGCGCATTCCAGTTGCTTCCTTAACTTCATCCATCAATCTAATTCTTGGTCTTCCTCTTCTCCTGTTTCCATCAACTTTAGCAAGCATCATCGTCTTCCCCAAAGTATCATTTGCTCACATAATATGTCCGAAGTATGACAATTTTTGCTTGATGATCATAGCTTCGAGGGAACAATCTGATCATCTGATTTTATTCTGTCTATCACTGATTTATTGGTTTGCTTTGCAGCCCATGGTATTCTTAGTAAGCGTCTCCAAACCCATAATTCAAATGAATCTATCTTCCTTCTTTCACTCTTTCTCAGGTCCAACTTTCACATTCATACAGTACTATAGGGAATACCATTGCTTTCACGATTCTAATTTTTGTTGCGAGGCTAATATCTTTATCTTTAAAGATCTTTCTTAAATTTGTCATTGCTTTCTTTCCGAGTCATAATCTTCTTCTAATTTCTTCAGTACAATAATCATCTTGATCAATTCGGGAACCTAGGAGCACAAAACTGTTAACTGCTTCCATTTTCTCCCCATCTACTTCAAAATCATTAAGTTCACATGTTGCCATAACTTACTTTCATAATAAGTTCCTCCAAATCTTCTTTGCATTCTGCTAGCAAGGTGGTATCATCTGCGTACCTCAAATTATTAATATTTCTTCCACCAATTTTAATTCCAACTGAAGACTACTCCTCTAGCCCTGCCATTCTTAAAATGTATTCGCTGTACAAGTTAAACAGGTACGTAGATAAAATACATCCTTGTTGCACCCCTTTACCTATTGTGAAATACTCAGTTTCTCCAAGATCTGTTCGGATAGTAGTTATATAGACAGGCATTCTCAAATCTGCATATCGTAGCCATACTTGAGATTATATGCAAAGATAGCCTTCGGCTATAAGGATCGTAAGAGCGATGTTGGTCTTACAATCCTGTAATATAGCAGTAACACTCAACTCCTCTAATATGCATAATGTACAGAATGTACACACAGCGTAATCCAGCGTCAACCACAAAACACTGTACCAGGCAATTCTTCACCATTCATCAACACATTTTTAAGGGATCTACCCTATCGGAATAGAGCCATCTAACCTGGTGCTAATAGGGGATAATATACCTTTTCCACTCATACCAGAGAGAGAGAGAGAGGGGGAAGGTTGTAAAACCTACAACACATCAATAGTCTCCCTCGAGTGGTTAAAGAGAAAAATGGAACCCTGGTTTGGTTATTGAATAGCCGGAAGGCATAGTCTTCTGGGGAAAAAAATGAGAGGGCTGGCAGATGGAATAAAATAGGACGAGAAGTTGGTATGTTTGTTGCTTGACATTATATAGTCAGTTTTTGGTTGTCCACTGTCAGCCAACTTCATTCTTGGGCCAAAATGTTGATCATTTCTCCGTAATGCAGATTATATTTCGAGAACTGTTTTAACTAATTCTAACATTACACGACGATCGTCTTGGATTATCATGGATAATGCAAGAATTCATAAACCCACTGATTTGTCAAATATTTGTTTTAATTATTCATGTCAATTAAAATTACTTTCACCACATCATATTGTAGATTCATCATTTTTATCCCTTGGAGTACCCACCCCTCTGCTTTGCAAAGAGTTTATTGATATCTCGAGAACTGTTGGCTCATCTACTAGTCAAATTTTGCATGGCCACTCTACTTGATAAAGGAAAGCATGGACTATGTTTGGATTCAAAATTTGACCTCCGGAATTACTTCTCTGTCCTTCTTTGTGAAGTTTTTTTTGATATCGGGAGAACTGTGGGACCTACTACCTGTCAAATTTTGCACAGTGACTATAGCTGATCAAGGAGAGCATGGACGATATTTGGACCCAAAATTTAACGTCCGTAGTTATCTCTCTCTGTCCCACTTTATGTTAGCTTTTGAATTCATCTTCAACATCTTGCGTATACTTTTCCGTTTGACTCTCTTGAATAATGAGTCAAATAGGGATGCATACAAATCGCCCTTCTGCAATTTGTTTGGCTTTTATCTGGGAGCTCTTGGTATGGATTTTTTGTCTTTGTTCGTTATGTTTTGTGTCGATTATATAGTCCATAAAATCTAACATGAAAAAGAAAAACCTTTGCTTACTGTATGGTCATATTTTCTTTACTTTCAAAATCTAATTCTAAAAAAAAGTACTTAATATTTTCGTATAATTTTAAAATTCTTAATGAATAGGCCACGTGCATAATTAGTCATGTATCAAAAATATTGTGTGTATGTGTTAGCAGAATTAAATCATCATGTAGTATCTGCCACTTGCCGATTTCCTTTTCATGATCATTTATCAAATTTGTGGCGTGATTTTGGGTAATCACTGGTCATCATAACCTGAAATCAGACTACAAATTACAGCTTCAGCACTAAATACCGAATTAGATACCATTTCCCCTTCCCTAAAATTTATTGTAATAACTATGTGATAATAATTTATTATGGTTCAGTCACGGAGGGGTTAATTTTCTGGACGTAAATGGGAATTTTTTTTTAAAAAAATGGACCTCCCACCGGAAGTTGAGGGACGGGGTAATAGGTGGTCCTGATATTGATAATTTTACAAATAATTAAGCAGCACGAGTGAGGTGTGATCTGTTTGTTGAAGAAAGTAATTTACAATATGAATGACTTATACTGTAGTCATAGTCTGATGTGTCTAAGAAACGTAAATGATATAAGAAGCTGGCCTTTTTCCAGTAGATAATAAATCAAGTACATTATTTATGGCTACCATTAGGCTACCTTACAGGGTATTTTTAATTATTGCTAAGCATCTTTGTAGCGCATTCGGCAGTGATGACGCCTTTTGTTCGGCAAGACTTATTTCGAAGC
This sequence comes from Typopeltis vanoorti, assembly GCF_054136105.1. Classification (NCBI taxonomy): domain Eukaryota; kingdom Metazoa; phylum Arthropoda; class Arachnida; order Uropygi; family Thelyphonidae; genus Typopeltis; species Typopeltis vanoorti. Next base: position 19,072,242 of record NC_143567.1, on the reverse strand, counting down.
TGTGAGGAGCATTTATAAGGACCTTTTCAACTGAAGATGAACTCGCTCTTAGCATTAGCCTGTGTTATACAATAGAATAGGATTTTCTTCCCAAAAATTCGCAGTTTTACTCCGCTATACAGACTCGTTCGACTGAGAACACAAACATCAACTGACAAATAGAGGGAGAATGGTATTAGCTATTATGTTATTAACGAAGTTAGTTTTATGAAAGGCAGGTTTCTTAGCGGTAAGAGATCATATGGTGCGTAAGGTAGCATGGGATGGGATAATATACAAAACCACTTTGCTCCTTTCATTAAAAAATTTACTATTTTAATGTATTTTGGCAAGCTAATTACGAATGCATTATTATATTTCAATTATCACTCATCAATTTTTACAACATTACAGCGACGTCCTAAAATTATTTTTGTAATATAATATTTAAAATATAATATAATGTTTCTTTTATATTAGGTGTGTTTGCACATTCGCGTCCACGCGTTTGTCTAAACGATGGCTAAGATGTATTCCTGGGGTAAAGGAATTCCAGTATACTGGCTCTAGAACATCATATATATATATATATAAAATAAAATTGTCTAACTATATAATACTCATGTATTATATAACCTTCGAACTATTGTCTTGAAGTAAATTATGCTTTCAAGAGTGTTTCCGAAAATCTTCTTAACAGGTCTGTTTTGTCTAACTGTTAATTCTCATCAAAATATCCTTAAAACTGGAATTCAGTACTATATAAGCATGATCACATCAGTATTAAATCAGAATTCCAGAACGTGTACTACGGAAATTATTATTAATATTAATAATAATTTTAGAGATTATTAAATTACAGAAATAACGCTAAATATCGCTGTTTCAGTTTTTCCCCTTTACTTACCAATTCAGAAGAATATTTGTTGCGTAAGTCAGACCCAAACAGACGAAAGTGCTCCGCGTCCATGTTTTTCGTAAATGAAACGGTTTTTTTTTTCTTTTTTTTTTTAAATTATGATCATATAAAGATAAAGAGAGGAAACTCTGTGTGTGCATGTGCGTGCGTATACACTATACACTCCGTAACTCTGTTAGTGTCGCAATTAATTCGAAACGTTACGGCAGCAGTTTGATGCTCCACTGCGAAAAATTAATGCTCAGCAATGCTTAGTTGAGCCAATGCAATTCCTGCCAAATTAAAGGAAACAAACACTGACAACAACAAAAAATTACTTGACGTCAAAAACAGTTTATTCCATTTATTACACATATTGTGTGTTCAACCTAGGTGAACGTGTTCGATCATAACTTGGCTGTATGGAGGACAACACACATCAAGATGTCACATAATCTACCTCTATTCAGGTTGAGGCACTCTCAAAGAGTGTGGGGGAGAGGGGCATACCGAACACAGCAGGACGCCAAAATGGGCACTGAAAAAAAAAGAGAGGAGGGGAGGAAGATTGTTTCTTTTATTCAAGTGAAGGTTATATTTTTATCTTTAATTCCATATTACATTTCATTATGAAATGTACTTTTGAAATGTAATTTTTTGAAATTTCAAATATTAAATGCAAATTATCACTTTCTTTTCTGAGATTCTGTTTTTTAAGGAAAAAAAAATACACACACATTGACGGACAATAGCAGACTGGTTAGATAAGATGGGATGCACTATCATCGCCAAAATTAGATTTATAAGAATCTAAGCTACTTGGCCGTGACAAATCAAAGGAGAAAGGTTTGGATGTGAATTTTTATTGTCTTTGAAAAAAAAGGCAGAAAAGTAGCGCAGAATTAAAAATTTCTGTCATTCATTCTGTCAATTTTTAGAATCTTTCTGGAACTTGTTTAACTTTACTTGATTTTCTCTTTTGATATTTCACAACGCAGTATTTAATTGACGATTTGCGCACGTGCACACACACACACACGCAAGAAAATTATGAGCCTTCTTGGATAAATTGATAGAGCTGACAGCTCTCGATTTCCACTGCTTTGGTTTAGCACTTGCAGTTATTTGTCCAACGTTCTCTCGTCATTCAAGCGAGCAAAGGAAAATATTTGTGGAATCTAAATAACGAAATGTTTTTAACTCAGATTTTCAGGTACATTTCACCTAATTCCATAAATAAATTACAGTTTTTGCTAATATAATGGAGTTGAAATGGAAAAATATTTCAACTTCCAGAGGTATGTGGCATCCAAAGAAGATATTTATGTCATACTATTAAAATTCTGAAAGTGTATAATCCTTTTTTAAGTACGTTTTGGTACAGAAATTCAAGATGGAATTACTAATACTGTAAGTTAAAATGTAGAGCTGTCTTTAGTCGTCTCATAACAAATCAGACTTGACATTAAATCCTTTGATATTGATATTCACGCTTCCCACGAGTTGTGGCTATAACTCTTCGCTATAAAGAACGAACAGATAAGGAAATCACAATATTTCATCATAACTGAAGAAATGACTATGAAGAATTTGTACATGCTATGATCCATACGACCACAGAGGCCACTATTCAACGACAGCAAACTAATCATCAACCCAGCTCTCGTGAAGTCGGAGAAATGCACCATCAGTTTTCACTCGATTAATTCATTTATGAGTTTCGAAAAGCGCTGAGGACCCTAACTGACGAGGAACCTGTGCTTTTATGTTATGTACCAGTGAGTGCATTTCTAGTCAGTTTGCTCGATTGCTAGAAGAAAAATTAGCGTTTTGGGAAAATACCGTTGTCACTTCAGCCATTTCGAACTAAGAAATAATCCTTGATAAGAAATGTCTAGGCAAAAATTCCCTTCTTCATGGAATTCAAATATGCGCGTTTCTTTTTTCTTTCTGGCCACGCAGGCAGACATCTCACTCCTTAAGATGAAAGGAAGTGATATGAGGTTTGGCTGCTGCTACCTTACCATAACACCCTGTAATTTCATGGTTCTTGGCCATTTATCGCACTACTCTTAAATTTTAATATGCTTGCGTGTGTATGTATGATTTTTTTTTTCATCGCTTGGATGTCTATCGCTGCAGCAACACACATTGAAGTGAAGTAATTGGTTTTCAATGTGTGTTTTTGCACTGATAAATATCTAAACTATGAAAAGAATGACATTTGATTGAATTTCACTTGATTCTATTTTATAATGTTCGACTTACTCGAACATTTTTGCTGACCAAGTAAGTATTCTTATTAATGTTAGTGGTTTTACTTTAATGGCTTGGCATTACAGTCATCGAATCTCAATCCTTTTGGATTGGGTTTTACCATTTCAAATATCCTCAACTAAATTATAACTACGGTTCACTTTACCTTAACTTGTTAGGTAAAGTAATGAAAGTAATAATTCCGTTCTTTTTGGCTGGAATGGTTGTCTGTGGTTGTTTTAAATAACTGATGAAGCAACTAACGTGATTAGGCTAGTGTACTAAGTCTGTAAATTGTGTACCACTTCTGACCAGTTTCCTTGCTTTGAAAGGGGAAACCCAGAATTTCTGGGAGGATGAGACATAATCCCCCCTCCCCCACCAGCACCACCGTATGAAACCAGTTAACCCACCGTCAGTTGAAAAGATCTTAAAAAGACTATTCGCGTCCACGACTGGATCGGATCTAGGTCTTTCCCCCCACAGTGCATCATCGATACTGACTGACTACGGACACTCATGGAATTTGGTGTTCATATCTGGAGTTCTTTTTTGAAATTATTCACGCATGGATCTAAATTTTGGCTTTGCTCGCATCCAGGTATTTGCTTACGCTTGGAATTGCCGAACTTTATATAGTTTCTACTATATTCGGCATGAAACTCTTTGAGTTTCTTATTCGGCTAAGAAACGATATGGGATGCAATATCCCTTAACTTGAATAATTTAATGAAATTTGGTATAAAACATAGTTTGGTTTTGGGTTTTTTGGGTTTTATTCAGATCATTTTTATCGCCAAAAAATTGGCGAATTCCGGCTAATAGTAATTATGCACTGGCAAGAAGTCCGGAAATATTTAAAATGATCTCTGTTAAAATTTATTGAGTTATGTCTGTTTCGGTAGCGATCGGAACATTTTAATGTAGCGGTTCACTACACTACATTTGGGTTTGTGCGCACCCAAAATATATCTAGTTTCATAGTTTCAGCTGTTATGATAATAGTTAGTATCATTATATATGAGTACTATTACAAAGCCCCCCCCCTTTTTTTTTGATTGCCTATGATCATTTCCTTAATAGCAGTGGCGATGTTGATCAACAGAATGTTTCAGAGAATATTCAAATGACATAGGTTAGTACCTTTCCCATTATTATTACGAAATCTTATAATCAATTAATATTATAAGTGACGGTATGTCTGAAAAAGCGACTAATAATACAACAAATATAATTTTATTAATAATGTTGAATGTTACTTGCATTATTTAACTAACGAAATGAGTATGGGTTTATGTGAACCTTCAGTTGTAATTGATTCTTTAAAGAATACGGGAACAGCTGTTAAGATAGTAAAAATATGATAGTAAATTATGATAGTAAATTATGACTGTTATGATAGTAAATTGAGACCTACATGATGTATCATCGGAATTCTTAATTGAATAATATAATAAATAATACTATTGAGGAAGCGGCTATTAATTAGTTGATAGAGATCGTGCATTTTTATCTTATACTGGTAATAATTTATATCAGGTGGAAAAAATTCTCACGCGATGGAAAGAACGGAAAGTCACGTCGTATGTTATGAAGCACCTGGATGTTGCGTGCCACGATATCAATTATGTGTCTCAGAATTGGCGGATCATTCTTGGCAAAGCTGTGAACGACAACAGTTGGCTCAGGTGTTGAAAATACTCTTGAAACCGTGATTGTCAACATGTACTGTTCGATGTTTAAAGAAAGGAGACCCTTCTGCAGGAGAAATTATTAAAAAAATTAATTAATAAATAAAAGTGCTGCGCGTCAAATGCTGAAAACGTGATTAAGGGATGATATAATTGTAGAGCGAATAACTACATTAAACCAAATAATGTTTCAATTATCAAAATGATTTTTTCTTTTTTTAATTGATAGAAAATATTTAAAAATGCAGATATGAATATTTTAAAAAACAATGATAGGACATCTTTGAATAACCCCACTTACTGCATTAAAATGGCTTTAGGATAAAAAGTGATAGGAATGAATAACAACCTCAATTTTATTACGAACATCGTGTGGTTGTTTCGATCTAGTAATTTGTTCGTATTTTAAAACACAGCAGTGACTTTTGCAGTGTTTTTGAGAGAGAGAGAGAGTATAATTGGAATAATCACCTTCATCAAAATAATTATTTATAAATTATTATCATTTATAAATAATCATCTATAAACATCAAAATAATAAATTATAGCTAATTTATTGCATAAATAAATAAATAAACGTTGAATTATCTTTAAATATATTGTCTTTCCGTTGCTTGAAGCAATTGCACATCGCGGTTGCCAAAAATGATCCGTAGATTAAAAAACCACAAATTCATACGGAAGTTGGCAACATTTTTTAAATAATAGCAGTTACCTGATCTTTGTAATTTTGTACAAAATAAAGAGTCAGGGAGATATCTTTGCTAGTATTTGCTTTCTGGGATACTTAGCACGAGAACTAGTTCGCAATGAAAAGAAAAGAAAAGAAAAGAAAAAGACGAGATAGAAAGAATATGCGTGTGTGTGTGTGTGTTTTGCAGTGAGGTACAGTGAATAATTCATGACCGTGGGTGAACAAATGACAGAGGTTAGGCGCCTTTCCATTAGCACTACGGAATCTTGTCAGCAGGTCAAGGGGAGGTCCGAGCAGGGAGAAGTTACGACAATATTATCGTTGATACAGGAAAGGGGCTACTTTCGGGTTGTTGTGCGCGCGAGAGAGAGAGAATTGCTTATTGCTTCGGCAGATATCCAATTTCCGAAGAAGTGATTTTTCCAGACTATCCTGATAAAACTATTAACATGATACTCTATCTTACTTGGAATCTCTGTAGCAGATAATCTGTTTATGAAGAATTGTATTTCAGCTTAACACGTGCTTTTCATTTTAAATATCTCACAAAAAAAGAGTTTTCTTTTTTAAGTTTGAAGAATGCGTTTTTATATTAATATTTGGCTGTAATATAACAATCCAATGTAAGAATTTTGAAGTGTTATTGACTTTAGTGTTATCTTAGCAACCACTGCAAGTCTAAGAAAATATGTCTAGGTAAATACTTAAGGAGTTTGGGTTTTCGAATATATTTTATTTGGAGCAGGATTCTAAAGTAAAGTGTGCGTGGATAGGGATGGCTGATAGTTTACATTACACTCTAATTGATTAAAAATCTGCTTTTTGTCTTTCCCTATTAAAACTGCGAAGAATTAATGTATCTTTGAAATATTTTATACGTAAACATTTACATATTTTTAAATTATCCATAAAACATAAAGTCATACTAGTGCTTGCGCTCTGAACCCCTTTAAAAGAAATTTCCAGAGTAATTGAGAGGTAATACGGTATGTCTTCAACTTATGAGGTTAATTCGTTTTCCTAAGGTTTCCGCGTTGATTGAAAATCCGTAAGTCGAATTGTGCTTAAATCCACTCATTTTAAACATATACGTTCGTTTCAAAGGATAATGAAAGCCACAACAGATTCTGCTTATTCTGCAATACAGATTCTGTTTTCATAATCTGCCACAACAGATTGAAAGAAAATGTTGAGAAATTGAAAGTTTATTCAGTATCCTATCGAGTCCATAAATAAAAGCATATGTAATTACATTTGTTTCTCGTCGTAATTCGGTTTATATCATGCAACAGTATATATATAGATATATATTTTTTTTTTTTCTTTTCTTATTTAAGCATAAGACTTTCGGTATTCGTTGTTGCATATCTTCAGTCAAAGTCGCCAATAGTTTTCCATTTCTTCTATTAATTTGCGTCTCATCTTGAAAGTAATTGTAATGCAATTACAAATAAGTAATGCAATCTCGCAGATTGCATTTGCTGAACGTTTCATGCACTGCGTAATGCAAACTTGCCGTTTATAATAGTTCTAGTAGTTGATTCATTTGGTAAGCACGTGCAACGTCTACGAACTTATTACCTTTTTTTTTTTCAACTCGTTTAATAAATTCTACCTTTTAGTCTCTAGTTATGTGCCTCTTCTTATCATTGTGAATTTCTGTAATCTTTCCACGTTTACCTTTCTCAGGCATATTTATGAGATGTATTTGGCTTACACCTACCTAGGTTCACTAACAAGACATAACTTGGGCTCAAGACAAAATCAGACAAAATGGCAATGACATTATCAGTGCTGCGTCAGCTTAACTAGGAAAGCCATTTGTTGTTTTAAAATGAAGAATATAAGATATTCGCACTTAGGTTCGCCTTTTAGTGGACGAATACACCGGCTCCTGGCCAGAGCTCGTGTGCCTTTAAATGGTACAAATTAATGTAACTTCTATTCCGAAGGTTTATAAGCTCTCTGGTAAATATTCCAAACTTTTTTTTTCTTGGCTATAAAATATGGCTGGATTCATAATATCCGCATTTCAGTATCCGATATTAACCGAAGCCATTCGGCTCTATATTTTAGCCATCTATTATGTTCACAAAGTAGCGCTTGATAGATGGCGTTGCTAGTTGTGTCAAAAATACCGCATTCGCGTACTACGAACCTGCATAACTCGAATCCGTGTATTTTGAAAAAAAAAAAAAACAGTTTAGCACATGTAAAAGAAATTAGCATTTATGAACAACTCATATATATTTCTCTCGCTGTAACATGAACATCACTCACGGAGAGCAAAAGAATAGGTTACAAAATTCAAAATATGAACACAAAAATTAGTCAGACAGCATGAATATACTTCCATGGTTTCAGTTGTTTGAATTAAAGAAAACACTATTACAGTTTCAGGAAACCAGGTATAGTTGTATGATTCAAAATTAACTTTAAGAAAATAAATAAATTGAATTTATGGACAATTTGATGCGAACAGACTGCATGCCTAATCCCCAAGTTTTGGGAAGAGTAAAAAATAATTTCCGGACTGTGTAAAAATAAATAAAAATAATAAATAAATAAATTCGAAAAATAAATAATAATAAAAATGATAAAATTATTGCTTTGTACATGCTAATGGGAATATCTCAGTTGCTGCATCCCGTACCCTGTAGAATCGCGCCTCCACACCAAGCATAGATCCCATATATTTTAGGCTTCTCTTAGTGTACATGTTAATCGAAGTACAGCTGTATCAAACGCATTACACGCTGTCAGAATTTATTTTGTTTTTAACGGCATACTAAATCTTCCATTTATAAATGGTTTCATTGTTTCTGAATCTAGTACAGTATTTTGTTTGAATCTTTCGGTCGGGGTTTGCGTAATGTATGGTGGCACCGTCCTGATGTGGACTTTTTGGAATCTCTCGCTGGGATATTACCAATCTCCTGGTTTCATTATGTCAGGTTCTGTTAGTGTCATATAGTGACACCTTTCACATCTACGCACACATACCTGTGTGTGTGGGGGGGAAAATGCTTCTGGAGGCCGAAATAAGGCCTTTCTAAAACAGTGCAAAGTTCACTTGTATAAAATGACGTAAGCAGAGTTTTCCTTACGCCATGGAACACCCAAAAGTGAACACATTCATTCAGCAGACCATCGGATAATCGTAACTTGAGCAAGTAAGGCTAACTACTTTTTCTATCAAATTAGGTTTCAAAAGCCGGTCACTTGACTTCATGGGCCACTACACAAAGAATGCATTCGTTTATTTTCAAAGTTATTATCTCATGTCACCTGAACGCATTTTAAATATCCATACTGTAATGGAATAGAATGGAATTCGAACCTACAGTCTTCGTAGGTTCGTATCATTGACGAAGCGGAGGTTCGCTTATCACACCATGGAGACCAGCATTTACGAAATGTTTAGGTATATTCTATTTACTTCAATTGTGGCGGGATGAAGCGATTAAGTTGTACATCTGTTTTGCAGAATAAAAAAGCTAAGTGTCGCTAGACCTACACTACTATTTCCAGACGAGAATGGCTAATTCTCCATCAGATGAAAGCTGTTAACAGTTACAAAGGTTTCTCACGGAATAAGCTCGGTTTCGAATCATATAGAGGATCCTAAATCCGGTTTATTAAGCCAAAGAGAGTCGTGATTACCGACCTACGGAGGATGCAACGTAAAATACATATTTTATAGTCACAGTTCTTTTAACTGTTGTATAAATATCTTTAACTATTAAAAGTGTTGAGCAATTTAAAATCTCTTAAACTGATAGAACCGCTTCGTTTATATATGACGATACTTTTAAAACCTTAACTGAATACTTCCGCCTATTTTGATATTTTCGTTTAGCTTTTATTATTGTGTCATATGTTGATGAAAGAACATCGCACAAGTTGACGGTAAGCTTCAATCTATGTATTCTGACAGGTGCACGGAACTGAAATTGATGTAGCGCATGTATGCATTAGTTTCATCTGGTCAAAGTCCCTCGTAATGCAAAGAGTGTTACTAGATACACAAAAGAGAGGCGATTGTGAAGTGCGCAGAGTGCATTTCAGTTATTTATCATATGAAATCTTTAACGTATTTTTACAAGTAGCTATTGAGATGGTGTTCGCTATCGTGAGATATAGAGAAACTTCATTGGTAGACGATAAGAGCCGATTTATTTAAAGAATGACGCTCATTCTATCGATTCAAAGGTCTTCCTTTGGAAAAATACCAGGTAAGCGGAATGTTCATTCATGTATACTGTTTGAAAAAAAGTTAACGGACATCATAGTGTGAGGAACAAGCAGTCATGGCGTTCACTTTAAAATACTTAGGACCTCCTTTCTCTGCGATGACTACAGCAATCCTAGGGAAATTTCGGACCATCCTTCCTATAGGCATATAATGAGGTCCTGGACCGTTGTGGGACGGACGTCCCTTGATCTCACGCGATGGTCCAGTTCGTCCTACAAATGTTAGATAGAGTTGAGATCAGAGCTCTGCGGAGGCTAATCAAGTGTGGTGACATTCATGACCAAAAGCAACGCAGTCACAGCAGCAACCTTATGACATGGTGCCTTGTCTTTCTGAAAGAGACAATGGTCAGTTCCATAGAAACGCTACAAAGTAGGAAGCGCTGCATTGTCCAGAATGCTCAAATACCGCTCGGAGTTCAATGTTCGTGGCACCACAAACAGAAGTCCCAGGCCAAACCAGGAAAAACAATATCGCACCATCACGCTGCTACCTCCGAATTTCATAGTTGGGGTTACGCACTCTGTTAAGAGACGCTCACCGGGCATCCTCCACATCTGCTCATTAGGAGGGAGGCGGGGGTGGCGTGATTCGTAGCTCTATAACACAGCTTTCCAAGCTTCTATGTCCCATTGTACACGCTCTTTGTGTACATTGCGGCTTGCATATTACGGTCCAACCATGGAAACCCATGATGTGAGTCTAAGTACTGAATCTTTTTGTGCAGTGCTCCATTCAATGTCCGGAACTCCGCATTCAACGTGTCGGCCGACGAATGGCGGTTTTTACATGTTATCCTTTGCAGTCATGTTCGGTGAGTGTGGTTGGTCTTCCACTGCGGGTAGCACTTGCAGTTAACTCCCTGCTCTTCCATCTCGGTATGATATCGCTGATTGTTGACCGGGGATGACCCAATTTGTCAACAATTTTCCGAACAGATAGTTCTGCAACATGGGAATGTTGCAGGCCTATCACAGTGCTTCTTACAAACTCTGTATCATATTGCTCCAATTTATAACGGCTACAAACACGTGACTCGTTACATGGCACGATGCATCTTGCTCATGGGGGTGTTAGCTGACTTATTTCCAAGCAGTGTATTTGTTACTTGATATAGGGGGAAATTCTGTAATTCTGTGTTTTACCATTCATCTTAAGAATTAAAGCGTTTTCATAAAATCCACAAAGACATTCAGCATCATCGAGTTAGGAGAAAAAAATAAAAAATAAAGAAAAGAAAAGTGTAATTAATGCCTGTCAAATAGCCTAGTTTTTTGTTCTTTCAACATTGAATACTGGTGTTGTCATTCGCTTTCGAATACTTTGTTTTATCCCTTTAATGGAGAATGCAGTTATCATTATCGAACTAGGACACTGAGACATAGATATCTAAAACAGTAATAACAAAGTCAGTACTATTCATATAAAAAAGTTCCAATAACAAAAATGCTCATTCATCGTATTCGGTTGTGCTCTTCATTATAAAAGGAAGAAAGGATTTCAAGTGATTTCAAACAGTTAATCAGGATTTTTTAAAAAAAAATCTAAAACGGAAAATAGGTGGTTATAAAAGAGAACTGTTAGTGAGAGTTAAAGGGGTCGGTGAAGTGGCACTCTCACATTGGGTGAAGAAATCTCTCTCCTCGTCTACAACTTGACAGGAAGTTCTCCAACAAGCCTCTTACTTCTTCGTTCGTTGAGTTGAAATCTATCCAGTTTTGGTGACGATGTCACTACTGTATATTTTATGTATTTTAGAAGCCGTGTACTATATGAATATCGAAAACTTGACTACATACTACCAGCGCGTACTCACTAAATTTCAATCTGGCAACCCTCCAAGGAAAAGGAAAAATTTTGATTTATGTTTTAAATTTTGACGAAACTGTTTTGAGAGCCGCAACAGATACACAAACATGCTCTTACGAAAACATTTGGATTTATTACGGCGGGCACGCAAGCGTATTTGCGTGGATGAATCAACATATATATATATATATATATATATATATATATATATATATATATATATATATATATATATATATATATATATATATATATATATGTGTGTGTGTGTGTGTGTGTGTGTGTGTTTCGTCCTCTTGACGCAGTCATTTATTTTGCTTTTATTCTCTGGAACAATCTTCTCTAGATTTAGTGTATGAAGCTAAGTTACTGAAAAGTTGTATATTTTTGTCCAGTATTGAACAGTTTTTTTTGTTAGTTAAATGTTTAGACTTTCATCAGAAAGAAAACTAACGTGGAAAGTTATTAAGAGAAGAGATTCGAACTCAAAAAGTAATCTAATATCGCTCTGGTTAAAAACTCTAGCCACAACGCCACCTACGTTTGGAAAGTCATCTTAGTAGTTTTTAGTTCTTTTGTTTTTCTTATACGTCTCCTTTCGTTTATGTATATCGATATGAAATGTGGCGCACTTGAGATGAATAGATTAGGAAGTGTAAACACGACACTTGTTATTTCACGGCTTCTTGTCACTCAGCTAACTAGATGGCGGCAGTTTTTGTCAAAAAGGAACTTTTATGAAACTGTTAGACGTGATGAGGAAACTACAACTTTTCCGTGGGTTAATGGACTGTGCACGCACAGTTTTTTTCATTTTTATTTCCTATTTGCTGTTGTGAATGCGTAGTATGTCAGGCAATTTTTATAACACTATATTACAATGATTGCACCACATAACATTAATAATAACGACTGCAGTCTAAATCTCGGTATTCTGCCTTAGTGGTAAAAAGAACAACTTACTGTTATTCTAAATTTCCGTAAAGTACTATGAATATTAATAATCTTTTTGCTTTAATCCTGCTTACTTTCAGAAGGACAAAAAAAGAATGCCAACTAAATAGACAGATATGCTCTCAAATAAATCCTGTTTTTTCTTTTATCTAAAATTTTTCAAGAATAATGAATTATCTTAATGTGTCTCACTATTGATAATGCGGAATTGATGCAAAAGTAGATAAAAGGTCCTGCTGTATCACCGGCAGACTGTGCATTTCAATCTAACACAGTATGGATGTAAAAATAACCATTTTAGAATTACCAATTACAGCAATTAGCAATTACCAACCGCCTACACGATATGAGCAAACTAATTTGCAAAGCTGCGTTTTTTCAAGAAGATGTTTTTTTTTTTTTTTTGGTGTTTCTCTTTTGTATATACCGTACTATATATTGAACTATGCTTCTTGAGTGATCGGGACCTCCCGCGCTGTCCTGTAGTGCATTATGTACAACATATGGGTATGCTCATAAGCCTATTGATTACATAAATGTAAATTTCTACATATACAACGAGTCTAACTTGCAGTCTTATTAACATTTTTATTACATATCGTTAAAAATATACAAAAATATACGATTTTAACGACATGACGTTACCGTGAATCAACCAATGCTTAGTATTCGTGAAAGTCATTTTATTCACCACGTTGCTTCATGTCTGTATTTTGATGTTTCTCTGTGAATGATATACTGTTTATAAGTATTTTATTTTATTTGTTTGTTGGTTGTTGTCAGTAATGGCAGATAAAATTCAAAGAAAGGGTGATGTGTCTTCCAGCGAAAAGAAGAAGAAATAAAATCAGTGGCCGCCCGTCCATAAGGACTGTAGGGCTGCAGCCCCTCCAGTATAAAAGGAAAGTTCCTGTTTAAATGTGCTGTGCGGGCTGGGGCTAGTATCAGTTCTGGCTAGTATACTCAACGCTGGAACTGCATTCAAATCAGACCGCTACCTAGTGGAGATAAGGTAGTGGGGGTAACGCGTATTTTACGTGCAGTTTGAGATGGTAGCATTGCAGCCCAATATACGTTGCTCTACACGAGCACAAACAACATAAATTAACGTCGTTATCGTAGGTAAATACTGTACACTTTTTCTTTTCTTTTTTTTTTTCTATTTAATTCTAGCATTTAATTTATATCTTTGTAGAAATGAACGAAGAGAAGGATTCCGTTAAATATTGTTAAATTCTGTTATATTTTAGTTTATTAATGATATTATTTTTTCAATCCATATTGATTTATTTTTATTTTTTTTAATTTTTTACCTTTATTGCTACAGCCCCACCACTACAAATTCCTATGAGCCGCCACTGATTAAAATACATAACATTAAAATTATTAACTTTGGTGACGATGGTGTATCGAACACTGCTGGCTAAACTTACTTCCGCACTAGTGCTGATATAGTTTATATATATATATATATATATGCAGGGTGGCCATAAAATAACTTTCCCTCTTTGGAGGCATCTGTAGCTAAAACCAATAAACGGAATGAGACCAAATATTATATTGAGACTTTTGAAGGCATGGGGAGATGATTTGCGCAAAAAAAAAAAAAAAAAAGATTTAGTACCAAAAGTGGCCGATAGGGGACATTTTGATGCTGGCGGAGCGGAGCTGAAAACAAGCGTATAATTACATTAAAGGCAGATTAAATGAAATAATAACATTTCGACGGTGTAAGCGACAGTCACGCCACTCATTCCAGCTGGATATGTGGCGTGTTACAATGATAATAATAATAATAATTAAACTAAAACACCAACTTGCGAGAGACAGAAATTAATGTAGTGATTGAACTCAAGAAATAATGTTTTATTCATCAGAATCATCACACCGCAGTAGCAACGTTTATTACTGTCTCTTCTTGCACTGCTTTCCGCCCTCTGCCAGGTCTAACTGCTAGTGATCCAGTTTCTTCAAACTTCTTAATCATAGCTCTCAGTGCTACAGCTGACATAGGACCTGTACGCAGGTTATGAAGCCTTCGAAATTCCCGAAGGGCCGCTACGGCATTGCACTGTTTAAGGTAAAACAACTTAACAAGTAAAACACGCTGACGCAAGGTAGGATGCATATTGAGCACAATTCGTCAGTCTCATTCGAATAACTGCCTGAACGTTCCCAATCCCTTTTTTAAGTGGAATTGGTGGCGCTGCTGTCACGTACGCACACAGTAAAATTTGCATAATCCTTTTTACCTGCGTTTGCTGCAAATATTTGACTGCTTTCGGCTCCACCAGCGCCAAAATTTCCCCTATTGCCGACATTTGGTACTAAATAGTTTTTTTCGCGGAATTCATCTCCCCATGCCTTCGAAAGTCTCAATATAAAATGTGGTCTCATTCCGTGTATTAGTTTTAGCTACAGATACCTCCAAAGAGGGAAAGTTAATTTATGGCCACCCTGTATATATATGATTTCTAAAGGAATCGAAAAATTTTACACTAGTTAATATTACAGTTATCGGTAAATATGACAGTCTTATTGCCGAAATCGAAAAACTTTTAATTTATTTATTTATTTATCTATATAAATAACAAATATATAAAATATAAATATAAAAATAAATAAATAAATTCGTCGTTTGCGTATCTGACGTAAATAAATGTCTTATTTACGTTCTTATTCTTATTCAAAGCATTATTAAATCATTACCTACATCTCCAAGTGTGTGCGTGTGGGGGGGGGGGAAGCAATGATTCGCTATACTACGAAATTCGCTATACGATTGTGTCTGGATCCCTCTAGGTATACTTTCCATCGTTTCACAGTAACATGCAGCTGAAGTTTTGTGCCATTTCTTCTCTTAATGCTATCGAAACAGCCGAAGTGAGG
The DNA here is from genome assembly GCF_054136105.1 of Typopeltis vanoorti. Taxonomy (NCBI): domain Eukaryota; kingdom Metazoa; phylum Arthropoda; class Arachnida; order Uropygi; family Thelyphonidae; genus Typopeltis; species Typopeltis vanoorti. The sequence continues at coordinate 19,056,817 of NC_143567.1, read as the reverse complement.
AGTGTTTGTCTCCGGATTCAGCGTTGCACTTGGTCGTCTCCAAGATGTGTGCGTTCGTGAGTGCTCTGAGATTCCCGTTGGAATTTTGAAATGGCCAGAGACAATTTTCGGAATTAATTTTTCCCGAGCTCGATGTCTAATACGTTCAACACCCCAGAACTGCTAGAGTGAAAGTACCACGGAGTTAGTCGTATCTTATATCAATATACGACAAAAAATATCAAAAAAAAAAATATATATATATATATATAAAACTCGTTGTATTGGTTCTTTTCGTACTATACATCCATCCTTTCGAAACTTCATTGTCAGAACGATAAAGTGAAGTTGACATGCTTTAAATCTGAACCAGAACCTAATACTGCGTGGCGTGACTTTTCACCTTATAGCAGTGATTCTTTAAGTTATCAGAGATCGACCATCACGTGCCGAAAGGTTTGAGAACGGAAATTTAAAAAAAAAAATTAAAAAAAAAGTCTGATCCGGCCCGATTCCAAGCTGAATATCTTTAATCTCATTTCCGGCTCTTCACATTCAGTTGTTTTCTCTTTGTTCTCACCATCACAAATGTCGTTTTCACAGTTGATTTATTACTTTTTTTTGGAAAAAACTATTATAAAAAGATACAAAACTGAACTATTTCGGGACCAGCATCCAACACTAAATTTAGATGACATTAATAAAAACCAAAACTTAGTCGTGAGCTAAAAAGACCAATAATTTGCCTCGACCAACTCAAAGCACCACTGCTGCGAGTATGCTCCACCATTAACCCGACTGAGTATGTAGTGAGGTCATACTAGAGAATAGCTCAGACCCGATCAATTAAAGCAAATGATATTTTCTAAATTGTTGATTTTTTAGAAAAATCAACAATATATTTTGTTAATTTTTCTGTGTTGAATGTAATATTTTTAACTTTTTTTTTTTTTTTACTTTTTATGATGATCCTGCCGACAGTAGGTTGTAAACGTACAAGATTGGTAGACTAATACAGTTATTATATTTTATTTAAAGTAAAGAGCCAATAGACTCTTTACTTTAAATAAAAGTAAAGAGCCTATTGGCTCTTTACTTTTATTTAAATATTTTTATTTAATATCCCCTTTAAATTAAGGGGATATTAAATCCCACATTGTTTTAAAACCTAATAAGAAACTCAAAGATCGGAATCAAAGAGTTTCATCCGAATATAGTAACTATAAACGTATCGGCGACTACTAGCGTAAGCTAAAGCACGTAGTTCAAGTACGTAGTACAAATATAGGGCAACTCGTTGCAAAGGTGGAGAAAGTTCTAATCGCTATTCTTAGTATTTTCCATAATGTAAAACCCATCTCCTAGGAGATGCATGATGTTATACATTATGGTGGGAGGTCACTACCCAGACCGGTTTCGATCTTTATTGAGATCTCATCAGTGAGTAGCTAGACCAAAGTATAATACTAAGGGTATAGCGAAAAGAACTTATATACTCTGCTATACGAGTTGTCAAAATGGTACACCCAAAAAGTTGCCCTAATTTGTACTACGTACTTGAACTACGTGGTTTAGCTTACGCTAGTAGTTGCCGATACGTTTATAGTTGCTATATTCGGCATGAAACTCTTTGATTCCGATCTCTGAGTTTCTTATTCAGTTTTAAAACAATGTGGGATTTAATATCCTCCTAATTTAAATAATGTTTTACATCGCCGAAATGAAGCCTATTGGCTCTTTACTTTAAATAATTTATGGGTGCACCTTGTTGACAACTCGTATAGCAGAGTATGTAAGTTCTTTTCGCTATACTCTTAGTATTATACTTTGGTCTAGCTACTCACTGATGAGACCTCAATAAAGATCGAAACCGGTCTGGGTAGTGACCTCCCGCCATAATGTATAACATCATGCATCTCCTAGGAGATGGGTTTTACATTATGGAAAATACTAAGAATAGCGATCAGAACTTTCTCCACCTTTGCAACGAGTTGCCCTAGTTTGTACTACGTACTTGAACTACGTGCTTTAGCTTACGCTAGTAGTCGCCGATACGTTTATAGTTACTATATTCGGCATGAAACTCTTTGATTCCGATCTTTGAGTTTCTTATTCGGTTTTAAAATAATGTGGGATTTAATATCTCCTTAATTTAAATAAAGTTATTATTTTATTATTGTTATACGAAATTTAGGTCCTCCATGCAGCTGTGAAATTCATATGCATTAATTTTCCGTATTATATTTTTTGTATCATTTCCTCACATGAAAGTTGAAAACTGATAACATATCAGACTCTGTGTGGGCATCATAACATTAAATGTCACAAGTAAGTGATTAATTCGTGTCAGAAACAAAAGGTTAGACATCGTCATTTATAAACAATAATAGAGATCTCCTCTCTCATGTGACTTTAGCTACTGTGTAGGTCACATGTCAGTGATTTGCATTTTTTAACCAATCAAGAACCACGTGGAAGACTTTCACAGCCTACCAATGGACCACAGTTTGAGAAAGAGAGACTGCTGTATGAAATCTACTTCTGTTCGTTGGTGGTTACGTCGGTGTGCTACAGTTCTACCATGAAAATCAGCCCATCAAGCTCCATATACACAATGTTCGTACACTTTGTAGGGGAGAGAGAAATGCAACGATTTTCTTCCGTCTTCGTTTATGTCTTCAGTTATCTATCAGTTTTCTTGATGTGCCTCATCTTTTTGTACCTCTGTATCTGTTGCATCAGACTTGATTTTCTATCTTTCAGAATGCTGGCAATGTGGAACAGGTCAAACGGCTTGCTGTTTGCTGGTATAACATACAAACACGTTATACCAATAATCTGTAAACCTATAACTTTCTTGAAATCTCTTGAGTTTCATACCACGTGCCATCTTAACTGCATCCCTCCTTCCATATTTATACAGTATATCTGCCTCGTGCATTCATTACTTTAGGGAGAATGTCAGAAACCTTGCTGTAGAGTCTAAATGATTTTTTCTCCCTCTCAACAGGCAAGATGGTGGCGTGGCTGTATTAAGCAGTCAGTTAGCGATTTGATTTCTCCTTTGAGGAATTTTAACTCTTCTTTCAATAAACAGATAAATCGGCTTGTAAATATGCACACATCTTATACAGACATTTTTACCGACATTTTTAGACGTCAGTTTCTCCTGGGTACTCCAAAACTAAGCAATTGGTTTAAGATGTAATTATGATGTAGGACTTTCTTCCCCTTTGCTTTCCCCGGTTTGCTGTAGTTTTAACTGATCTGGCCGATTGCGTTTTATTTCGATTAATTCTCTCTCTTAAATATGACAGGGAATGTTTACATTTTAATTAAGACCACTGATTATTTAAAATGTCAAATTGAAAAAGAAGCAGAGATCGCATAGAATGGATTGACATTTAAAGAATTTTTTAAGGTTCGTTCCTCTTCAGTGTAAATTTAACCTGCTGTGTAATCGGCCAAAATGTATACTACTTATATGTCCTTCATATTCTTTGTGGCACTTAGTGATTTGCTTGTTACATGTTGTTTGCAAAGTGGTTCACACTTCGTATCTCTTTAATCGTGTAAATAAATAACCGATTCTCATTTCTATCTTTTTTTCTGGCTATGGTCGTATAAAATTTCCAAGTTTTTCCTTTTATCGCGTGATTCTGTCGATTATTAAGATGTAGTCTGTATTGCTTAAAACTTACACTAATGCGGGTTGATGCATAGGGTGACTATATTTCGTCATTTGTATGTATCCTCAGTCTTTCCTAGTGTTTAGAAGAAGAAGAGCCCTGGTAACATTCAGACTGGAGGTTTCTTAATAAAGGACAGGTCATTTTCCCGACTGTGCTGTGCTATTTCGAATAACATAATAGATCAGCCTCATTACTTGAGAGTATTGCGACTCCGTAACGCACTCGCGAGGGCATTGCGACATTGCTCTACAAGAACTGGAGTCGAATCCCGTATGGAAGTGAGTAACCTTTATAAGGAATTTGCAGTCGAAGGAAGTCAGTCTCATATAGATTGCGAAAGATTTCCCTCCTGAAAGCTCGGATATTTTTTTTATCCCCCTAATTCCGTTTAGTGCGCAAAGATCCTTTTATCGGGGTTTTCAAGTGAAGGTGAGTTAGCTGGTCTCACAAGAAAATAGAAGAGCTTCTTCTTCTTCCAGAAACTTTGATTTTTCATTCCGCAAACAAAGCAAACTGGCCAGTAGAACACACTTATAAGATGAATCACCTTGTCCTAAAAGTATGGCTACGGAAGCCAGTCTGGCAGATCTTGTGCAAGCCTTATAGGCTTGTAGGTTCGGCTGATTATTATAGGTTATGATTATTATTTTCTAGATGAGAAATTTTTTAGAATTAAGTATTTTTAAGTCATTTTAAGTAATTTTAAATATAAAGAAAAATGTGATGAGCGTTCCCATGAGCAGTACAAGGTACAGGCAAAGAGAGTAACCTTTTATGCTAAGGAAAGCCAAAGCTAATTATGAAAGAAAGCTAGCTGATGAGTCCAAAAAAAAAAAGCCTAAGGAGTTCTTTCTCTATGTGGCAAGTAAAAGGAGGAATAACTTTGGAAGGATGACTTTAAAAAGTGTTGATGGTAAGGAAATTACAGAAGCTAATCAAATAGTTGAGTTTAGTGATCATTTTGCAAAAGTGTACCATCTGGATTGTGATATTGCAGTTCCGGACGTGTCATTGACTGATGAGAGTCTAGTGTTAGAAGAATTTGAGGTGCTTAGTATATTACTGAACCTTAATGCTAACACTGCCATTGGGTTAGATGGCATATCGGCCCATGTTTTAAAGGAATGCGCAAGAGAATTAGCACCTCCTCTAACTTGGCTGTTTAATTTAAGCCTCAGTTCTGGTAAAGTCTCAATTGAGTGGAAAGAGGGGAAAATTATTCCACTACATAAGGGGGGCTCCAAGACTGAGGTAGCAAATTATACCACCTCAGTATATCGGGAGTGGTGGTTAAGGTTCTGTAGAAATTGATAAAAATTAGAATTCAGGACTGGGTGGACAGCAATATGATACTTTATAAGGGGCAACATGGTTTTGTGAAGGGTAGATCTTGCCTTAGCAATATGTTCACTTTCTATAATGAAGTAACAATGGAGTTGGATAAAGGAAATCCTTTTTCAGTGATCCTGTTGGACTTTGCAAAGGCATTTGACAAGATTCCGCATGGAACCCAGTTGCATAAATTGGAGCAAATGGGTATGGATCCGAGGATAGTGATTTGGATTAGAGGGTGACTATGGATAGATATCAAAAATTGGTTTATGGTGGAGCGGAGTCCAGTAGAAGGCAGGTGACTGGTGGTGTGCCTCAGGGCTCAGTACTTGGTCCTCTATTATTTAATTTGTACATCAATGATATTGGGAATACTTTGAAAGGAGATATCCACTTGTTTGCTAATGACGCAAAACTGGGAAGAGCGATAGTTAATTCAGATTATGTGGATATCTTGCAGGATGACTTAAATAGGCTGACTGTTTGGGCTAGACTAAATGGTTGCCAGTTTAATGTGGCCAAGTGTAAGGTGATGCACTTCGTATCACCTTACACTTGGTAAGGTGATACGAAGAGATCACATGCTGTTTACTATATTAATGGAACTGAACTGCAAGAAGTTGATGAGACTTGGGAGTTATTGTGGACAGAGAACTTAAATTTCGAGGGCATATTGCAAAGGTTGCCAAAATGTCAATTCAGATTACAAGGTTATTGAAGACCACACTGACAAGCAGGGATAAGGACGTGATTGTCCCACTTTATAAAGCATTAATAAGACCTCATTTGGACTATTGTGCACAGATCTGGTCACCTGGATTTCTTGATGTGGAAATGGTTGAGAGGATTCAGAGGTGGGTTACGAAAATTGTTGCAGGCCTGTGGGATGTCTCCTACGAGGATAGATTGGAGGTTTGTGGGCTTCAAAAACTAGTTGATAAACGTAGGAGAGGAGATATGATAGAGGCATATAAATTATTAAAAGGGTTTTATAGGATTGATACTGATAACCTTTTTTAAGGCCAGTGCAGGAAGGGAGAGAACGAGCGGTCATCTCTGGAGATGGTGTAAGAGTGTGGTTAACAAGGGTGTTATGACTATATTTTTTGCTTGGAGGGTTGTAAATGGGTGGAATGCGTTGCCAGAGGATGAGTGCTTCATCTGTAAATGAGTTTAAGGGGAAGTATGATAGGTATTGCGTGAATAACGGTTAGGATGTCAATGTTGGGTCTCCCGCGATGAGTCTTTTGACTCCATGGAGGCACCTTATATAATAATAATAATAATTATTATTATTATTTTATCAAAAATCTCTCTCTCTCAAAATGTCATAAAAGACATACCGATCAAAAACCCTATGATTTAATCATACCCAAAGACTAAGCGTTCTTACTTTTTCGAGTTTTAACCTCGTGTGTCATGTCATCAGTTATTTACACACAGTGTATTAGAAAATTGATTTCTGTTAATATATTCATTGATTATTGATAATAGTTTTGTGCATTTACGGAAAGTGTGATTTTTTATAGTTATTTTTATTATAGGTAAGTCAGATTCTGTTTATGAGTTCTCTGATAGTTTTCTCTGTGAGAGGTAAGTGATCTTTTCTTCCGAACAAACGATTTTATTATGAAGCACATAGAATTTCTAAAAATTAATATTTCTTCACGTGATCTGGTGAGAACAGTGGAGTGTATTCATTGACGAGCACGTGACAAAACTTAAATCCGCAGCATTGCATTTAAGGAAATGTATCACGCATGCAGATTAATATTACACCATATCCATTGCCGATTAGTTACAGATTGAGACTCTACGTGATGCTTGTTAAACCGCTGTCGCTCTGTTTTCTCAGCGGATTGGCAGTGATACCATAGTAACTGGGACCGTGCAGATACGAAATTTTGTAGTCATCGCACATTCGAACTCTCTTTCTACAATTTTGGCTGGTGGGGAGTAATGAAAACAGTAATCATTCTTTCTCCATTATTTATACTAAAAAATAAAAATAACTATTTCATAAACTCTGGAATTGATGACTGTTGGATTCCTCATCAGTAATTTCCAATAGAAATTTACGAAAACGGCTCGACCTAGAAGATGTACCCTCAACAGACTTTATTTTATCTGTGATATAAAATAATGTTTATGATCTAAAATCTATTAAGTTTTATATGTTATTGTCAGAGACTCATCGACAGAGGACAAATCGCCCACACCACCTATCATACCTTTTCTTGAATTCATTCACACCACCTCCAAAAGCAAGCCACTCCAATGACGCACCGATCTGTAAGAGAACATCTATCTCTCGCTGCTTTCTTAACTCGATAGCATTCATTCTCAACTTCCACGGATGCCCTCTCGCTCTCTCACCCTCCATAAAATGAAAATTTCAGTCTACTGGTACTGTATGATCCTTTTAAAAATTTGTAGATCTCAATCATGTCACTGTCTTTCTAGTATCTGTAATCCAAACATTCTCAGGTCTGACCTCGTAACCTACATTCAGTAGTCCCGATGTGATCTTTCCTTTGCACATCTCCACTGTATCTGCATCACCTTGGAAAACAGGTGATTTATATGATTTAATATAATATTACTCGGTGGGAATGTGTAAATTTCTGTAGACATTGCTAACATATAAACCCGTTACCATTGTTCCCTTATATTCCCAACTGTATCTGAGCTTTAGTTTCCTTTTGAGGAATGAGATACACACCGTGTACCTTCGTCTACTACACGAATGGAATCACACGCCACCGTACACTCTTCCTGTAATAAAAAGTTTTCTTTTTGTTTCTTTATCGAAAAGAAAAATACTTAAGAAAATTTTAAAGAGAAGTAAAGTCGAACAGCTTTTAGAAGTGAGCTGCGGACTTAACTATGACTAATATTATTCAAGAAAAAAAAAAAAAAAAGAAAGAGTTTGCAAATATGAACCAAACCTTGAAGTCGCAGTAAGAAACTTTGGAAAAAACATTGACTGATTCAGCCATGGAAAGAAATGTGAAGTTATTTCCAAGGATAGAAACACCCGAACAGTGCCCCCCCCCCTCCTCCGATCTAGGCAAGAGCATCTGTCCCATGTGTCCCGCATATTACAAACACAAATAAATTATTAAATAAGAGGTAAAAAAATGAAATATTCAAAATCGCTTTCATGGAATTATAAATTTTATAAGAATAAATATATAATAATTTTTGAATTGTGTCGTCATTTTATTATTCATCCCGTCTCATCAGCAGAACAGATGCGCAATAATAATTAATTTAAGTCATCTTTGATATTTTGCCGACTTTCAATTATTATAAAAGACACACAATTCAAAAATTATTATATATTTATTCTATAAAATTTATAGAAATCTATAATATTTATAGGACAAGGTGCATCGTGTCACGTGTTTTTAGTCAGTATAAATTGGAGGAATATGATGAACTCAAGTCAGTGTAACTGTGTCCGGGTGAAAGGTTGTGAGAAGGGAACTGACGGAGTTTGAAAGAGGCGTTGCGATAGGATGCCATGTTGCAGGCCTATCTGTTCGACAAATTGGGCCATCCCTACTCAGTAGTCAGTGATACCATACTGAGATGAAAGCTCAGGGAGTCAACTGCATGTGTTACACGAAGTGGACGACTCACCACACTCACCGAACATGACTGTAGGGTGCTACGAAGGATATTATGTAAACATTCCTCGGCCTCAACGAATAAATGCGCAGTTCCAGGCATTGAATGGAACACTGCACAAAATGATTCAGAACTCAGACGCACATCATGGATTTCCATGGTAGGACCGCAATATGCAAGCCGCACATTATCGAAGCCAACATGCAGCAATGTATACAAAAAGCGTGTACAATAGGACATAGAAGCTTGGAAAGCTGTATAAAGCTACGAATCACGCTACACCCCGTACCGAGCATCCGCCACACCCATCTACGGGTATGGGTGTGGCGGATGCCCGGTGAACGTCTCTTTAACAGAATGCATAACCCCAACTATGAAATTCAGAGGTGGCAGTGTGATGGTATTGTCCTGTTTTTCCTGGTTTGGCCTGGGACTTCTGTTTGTGGCGCCACGAACACTGAACTCCGAGCGGTATCTGAACATTCTGGACAATGCAGCGCTTCCTACTTTGTAGCGTTTCTATGGAACTGACCATTGTCTCTTTCAGAAAGACAAGGCACCATGTCATAAGGTTGCTACTGCTGCTGTAACTGCGTGGTTTGTGGACATGATCGTCACTGCAATTGAATGTCCTCCAGGCCCTGATCTCAATCCTATTGAACATCTGTGGGATGAATTAGAGTTTTTGGTGAGGTCAAGGGACGTCCACCACACAACGGTCCAGGACCTCATTACATACCTACAGGAAGAATTATCCAAAATTCCTATTGATCGCTATCATACGCTCGTGAAAAGTATGCTCCGAATGATTGCTGCATTCATCGCACCGAAAGGTTGTCGTATATCTTATTAAGGTGGGACGCCACGACTGTCGTGCTTTACACTATGGTGTCTCCGTTGATTTCTTTCCAAGCAGTGTATGTTTTTAATATTTAGACAATATGGTATGTGAGACTACATTTGTACTCTTTTCCCAGTTTCCGCAAATACTAGGGTATGGCCTACATCCGAACATTATGATGGACGCAAGAAGTTAAAAAAGGTAGTGTTGGGAAAGAAGTGTATCGACAGGTCTTAGCATTATTCTTTGGTAAGTCGACAGATGGCCGGAGAGGATACAGACAAATATATTAGCTTTCTAATATTTCGTAAAAAACAAATAAATAAATAAAAAATCAGAGGAATATTCTTTGGTAAGAATATTGAAGACAAATATCGCGAAGTTGGCAGAATGTTCTGAGAGGCTATTTAAAAAGCTTAGCAATGGAAGAGGAATTCAATCAGGAGTACATATTAATCTTTGTGGTAAACAAGGCCATCATAAATTAAAAGGTGTATTGGCAGCTGGAACAAATGACATTTAACTATAAGTGATGAGATATTGGGATTTAAAAGTTTTTATACAGTGCGCGTCCTGTTCTGAAGGATTGGTCAGAGGGTCGAATTCCGGATGATCAGAGCAGAAATAATAACTATGATTTCTGATACGATTCCCATCTGTAAAAAAAGGAAATATAACTAAATGGGGAAATTACAGAAGAAATTCTGTACTAAATGTTCTAGGTAAGATTAAGATTTATGCAATTATATTTAAAGTTAAAAAATTGTGCAATAGAAACTTGAGAAAGAACAAGCTGAGTTCAGGCCAAATGGGGGGTTATCGGAATCAGATTTTCACTTTAAGACAAATAGTTGAGATATCGTGAGAATCTGTAGTTAAGTTTTGTAGATGCGAAACAAAAAGTATACGACACACAAAGTGTCAAGAGAAAAGCTTTCAACTCGCTGCAGTTAGTTTATATTTAAATTGTAAGTTAGCAGTTAGAATTGAAGGAAGTACAGGAAGATAGTTTGATGTAAAACCAGGTGTAAAACAAAAGTACACATCTTCTCCAATGTTATTCATCAATCTGTATGGATCACATTTTTTTAGAAGTATAACATCATCTGCATAAAGTAAAGAGCTGTGATTAAAATCGGAGATGTGAATCACAGCTCTTTGCTTTATGCAGATGATGTTATACTTCTAAATAAATCCAGCACAGGTCTACAGGATTCCCTAACTAAACTGAATAAGTATTATAATCAATTTGGTATGAAAATCGGCAGTGGACAATGACTGTGAAAAGCGTCAGGAATATTTAAAAATCAGTTGCATCCTGAATGGAGAATGTGCCAAGGAGTCCGTGTTCGGCATTTGTTCTGTACTTTAATATAAAATATTGCAGTTTTCTTCAACCAACAGTGTCTTTGTAGTAAAATAAAAAGACCATATCTTTGTATAGGCTTTTTCAATTGAAGGTGAGTTAGCCGATCTCATACGGAGTTAGCAGAGTATTTTCATCCCGCATACTGGCAAATCGGCCATGAGAACACGCACACAATTTACAAACAAAAACACTATTGGTGGTTTTAGGGGAGGCTGATGGTGTGGTAGTGTAGGACTAAGTAAGGGAGACGGTTAGTTGTGTAGTGGAGTCGTGTGCCTCCCACGATGAGTCCTTGATGGCATCACGTAATAATAAAATAAGTTCGGACAATGACTTTCGAACAAAAATCGTTATTCAAGCAATTAGATCGAAATCAACTTAATGAATTGGTTTCTATAAATATAATATTTTTTGTTAATAAAAAATTAATACATTTTATTCCCCCAGTACTACTCTGTTAGCACTAGAAAATCTGTTGGTTGGTGACTGAGCTCCTTCACTGGTCGAGGTGAATGTATTTTTTAGCTATCATGGAATGTATTATCATGTGCAGTACCATCGACAGGGTGTATTATACTGCCTCACGGGGCAGCTTAATAAGGGCGTTCGTTCAGCCATATTGCGGCAGGCGCAGTCGCTACGCTAACAATTCTTGTTAGAGTAGCAAGTGTGGAAAGAAGTTTTTCTAAGCTATATTATTAATTGATTAATAATATTATTATGTAATCATTTTTCATTAATGTTTCTTTTGTAATAAAAACAAAATAGCAATTGGAGATTTTTTGGAGCAATTGGAGATATCAAGTCTTTTGTCAAAATTTTTGTCTTATAATCCATCGGGGACGATATTTAATTGTTTGCCTCAGGATACGATGTAATCTGGCAATGGCTCTGATCATGTGCACTATCAATCTCTCTGAGTCGCAGGGTTAAAAACTCGACTTTTTGTCGATTCCTCTTTTCGTTGACTAGAATCATCAGATTCCTGTATTTCTTCTTTATGCCGTGAATGATTAATGCGTTTAATGCGAATCGTGAGCAATACGAAGCACCCAATGTGCCATAAACACAAATATGACCCTTTTACCTCCATGGCAATTAAACAAAATAAATTACTCCCATGTATTCTCGAACCAGCCCCAATTCCCGAATACTCTGGAACCAACCAAACTCCTCCTAGCGTTGCACAAAACACCATGCGTGTAGCTCACAGTTGTTTTTTTGCTTTTCTCATCTGATGTTAACGTAACGAAACTTTTGTTGCTTGCTTACTATGTTTTGCATATGTATTAACAGGCTTTTTATTCCCAGTTTTTGTTCTCAGTTCTTTCAAAATCCAAAATTTACGTAATTCACATTTTCGGTGGTAACTTTTCGTCATTGGTGTTTATATCTTGTTTATCTTAATGCATTTTCTGCACTCATCTGTCATTATTTTGTTCTCGCCACTTTTAATTGCATACCGCCTCGGCTCTAATCAAATCTTTTGTCAAAATTTCACCATCTTTACTTTCAAGGCTTTCACTCGCGTATGTTAATTTTTAGCCTAGTCGTTACGAAGGGTCTGCTCCATCACCAAAATAGCTTACCTTTTTCTTCCCCAATTATTTATTTATTGTTCAGATCCCATTAGTAGAAATAAATAAATAACAATATTAGGTGGCTTCGAACTAAGGAATACAAAACCTGTTCTTTCAGGATATGCGATTTCATCATTTATTCAGTTAAAAGCATCAAGTGCCAATTACTGAAGTGGATAAAACCATGGCTACTAGCCAGGTTAGACTTTATATTACTGAAACAAACTCTTTAAATATTTTATAATATTAACTGTTTAACTGTCAGTATCATATTACGTTTGACATCTTTTCTGACAAAAAAAATTTAAAAAAAAAAATCAACGAGAAAATTCAAAACCTTCGCCTTCTTTTCAGGATCGGTCAAGTAGGACAAAGAAGATGGAAGCGAAACGTGCTATGGGTCCTGTTTTAATAATTGATACGTTTATTGAAAGAATAATAATTTAATAATGGTAATTTATTGCTGTTGCTTTAAAATACAGCTAAATTACGAATACAGTTGTAATTATGAAAAACATTCCGTGCTTCATCACTAGATGACTTTATTATTTAGGTGATGGGGGGGGGGCGCTCTGAAATATAGAAATTTGGAACTCTCCTAAATACGATTCTTTTATTGTACATAGTTATATCCACGCATTTTATTTGTAAACTGAAATTATATTTTTTAGTATTTTAAATTAAAATTGTATGTAAAAGTCACAAAATTGTTGACGTTTCCAAACATTTTGAACTTCATAAGTATGGAAGTTTGGGCGAGTCTTATTTATTAAATACCCCCTCCCCTTTTTTTTTTTCAAGACCATAAATCTACCTTGTAATAAGCACCAGATCCGAAGGTTGTGAACAAGAATAGTTTGCTTCTGAAACTGTCAGTATCATATTATACAATAACTTTATTATAATTTCTTAGAAAGTCCGTTTTCACTTGAGCAGTGTGCTGACTTACGTCTCCTTGTTGAAGCAGATGTCTTGTCGAATGCTAAGTTATAGGAGGCGGCAGCTTTTGATATTGTGGACTGATATTATTGATATTCCGAGCTACGTACTGCCACATGTGCGAATGGACGTTATTCTGTAAGGTTTTGCATAATCTTATGGTCCTTTATTGAAAAACTGACAATTAAAGACCATAAGAGATTGGAAATTGAGCTGCCAATAGGGAGGATGATGGCATGGAAAGTTGTTTACGAAACTGAAGGAAGAAAAATGTTTGTCATCCTCTTCTGCTTTGATTCAGTTTTTCTTTCTATAAAATACGGATACACATTAATCGATGTAGGGTGTTCGGGAACACGAGGCAGATTCTACACACGATGGAGAAGTGTATCCAATATCTAATATCGTGTGCGATTGGGCCTTATTCTTCATTAACTGTATTATCCATATTTAATGGATAATACAGTTAATGAAGAGTGCACTTCACATTGCATCAGATTCTATTTTCATAACACACACCACACACATGACAGGTATGGTTTAAACGCATCTTATTTTCTCACTCCCAGAAAGTTGGATGTGGTAACAGTATGTAAGTCAGTTCCTTTGGTAACTTCAGCGTACTGAAATTATTATTATTAGTGCTAGCAGTACACAATTATTTGGCAAATTCTAGTCTACTTCCACCTTTCCCCACTCCTAATACTTTAGTCTTGTTGTAAAGGCTGATTACATTAACGGAATTCGCACAAAGGGTGGCTAAGAGATCGAGCTCCTCCACTTGACATATTTCTTCTGACAGATTTATTTCTTATAGGTTCAGATTACCGAAGTCTGAAGAAATATTGCACTTGCAAAGAACGGCATAATTGGATGTTTTTCCTTCAGTCTTGAAAGAAATATGAACGTGATTTATTCATATTCATAGCTGATTGCTTATGAATACTATGAGGGTGTCACTCCCTCCCAGTAGGAATCAAAATAATGGCTTACCTTCTGAAATAATGAGAAAAACATTATAAATCTCTTTAACTTTCTGGTTTTAGTTTTCTATTTATTATTATTATGACGACTCTATGTACCGGTTTTAACGAAGTCAACTACATTCATGGAACTTTGATTAGTGCCGCTTTCACAATTCCAATCCTAAGTGTGGCTACTTTGAATGAGAAAGAAAGACTATGTTTCAGACTGCAAACACTGAGCTGTCAATTCAAACTGGTAAAAGTAATAACTGATAAATAAATAGCTTCAAAAAGTGAAATGCAGAAATGAAATAAACGAGCGATGAAAATTGGTACTTTGAAAATGAATGCACTTATTTTTGAAATTTCCAACTTGCACTATGCTTGTTTTAGAATTTCTGAAGAAAGCATGAAATGTGAAGCGCCTAATAACAAACGAAATTATTCGTTTCGTGAGGGCGTAGAGCATTAGCAATAAAAAAAAATGCGCTATTTTCGATCTCGGTATATCCGAAGAACAAATTAGAAAATAAACATGATTCCTGAAAACGAAACAAGCTCGTACGAAGTTTGTTAGCAAAACTAGCGAGTAAGAGATCGCGCCTGTCAGACTTACAGCCAGGCAGCACTTTCCACTCCGTGTTTAAGTCACCGATAGGAGGCCTTGACTTGGGAGTTAAAGACGTCGCGTTTGCAATACATTTGTGAAGTCACTCGTGCAAGAACACGGGACTCGTTTCGAGTCCGTGGGCGTGTTCTAACAATGCATGATAATCCGGTTATTCAGTCTGGAAGGAGTAGCCGTTTTTGATAGGCAGATGACGACCACAGCGGCCTCGCTTCCCTTCCTTCCTTCTGGTCAGTGATTCCAAATTACGAATAATAAAACCTAAACTTTGGGATTTATAGAATTGGTACGCATGGTTGCGTATCAGACTGGCTGTTTGGCCAGTTGCGTGACTAAAAGTACCACAGTCAGCTCAAGATGTATTTGCCATGATATCATGAGCAAGCATGCTGGCGCTACATACTTCTCTTCTCCAGATCATGAAAATCCATGACTTGCTCTTTATTTAATTGCCAACCCACTAAAACACTGACGAAATCATCATTCCTATCTCCTTCACTAATTAAGGATTATGTGTACCTTCTAACAAATCTCGAGCCAAAAAAAGCAAAACTAATGTTAGAAAAAGCTGCCTTTCTGTATAAGACGGAGAGTATGATGACCAGAGAACTGAATTAAAAAGGAGATCATTCTTTCTATTAATGAAAACTAGCAAGGCTTAACTGCAGGGCGGATTACTAGTTCCTGAACGCTGTTAAAAACAAAAATGTCCTTCTTTTAATTGTTCGCATAAACTTTTTTAAGAATCAGCTGTAATAATTGTGATTATAAACAGCTGATGATTTCTGAATCATCAGCTGGTTATAAATCGATCTCCTGCGATTATACCTAGTTCGTTTATAAATTTCGTAAAATAATAGTTAATACTTCATAAAGTGTAGCTAATAAGTAATTCGATAGAATTATAAAATCAACATCTTAGGATGTGTATCAGAGACTTTTATCTTCCGTTTGCTATTCGCGCTTCATTTCGCTTAGAATTTCAAGTGGCAATGTTAGAATACGCAATGCGCCTTGCTCTGCTCAACCAAGAAATGCTGCTAGATTCAAAATGTTTAAACGCCATCTTGAAACTGTCGCTGAACTATGTTTTTTTTTAATTTTTTTTTAAATTTTTTTTAAATATTTGAATAAATCAAGGAAACAATTGGATACTTCTGCTTTCTTTCAACTTGTGTAGAAAAGTAAACCTCAAATTTCAAGTTTGTTTATAACATGAAAAACGTAATAAATAAGTTGAAAAGTATTATTTCTGGGAAAGCTCCCATGTTGAAAGGGCTTTTTGGTATTTGAAAGCATTTTAAATTAATTTTTATTGGCAAAAAATAAATACAGTCTATTGCAGGTTAAGAATTTATCAAAATTTGTGCAAATGGTATGTCTCACATGCGTGTTGCATGTTAAGAAATGGTGAAACCGCACTTTATATAATACTTTCGTGCACACACACACACACACACACTCTCTCTCTCTGTTCTAATGTGATGCATACACAGTCATAAATTATTGTTCTATTTATAAATCGATCTCATTCTGCTCTTGTTTTAGTGAACGAAACGAAGAGGTCATAGGTCACTAGTCGTTAGCGGAAGTCCGGAAGGAAGTAGAGGTGACAGGGAGTCATTTGTCAACATTATTGCCACAGCAGAGTGGGTAATGGATAACGTTGTCTATTAGGTGTAATAACATGACCCTGGCGCCGTACATGCTTGGCCATTGAAACCTACGCACATAGCAGGTCGTGGAACTGGTTAACTGGCACAAACGAGCCTTTCTTTTTTATGGCTTTTTAGTAAGGGTGGAAGAGAGAGAGAGATGAGAAATAATTGAATGTATATTTGATAGAGCGAAAGAATGACCATTGATAATTTCCAAGACAAATCAACCGCTGTATAAATTTAACAGTCATATTCCGCAGTCAAAACCACAGCCACTGGGCGAAACAATTTGATACATTTATCCAGTTTTGTCACCCCCTTTTTTGCATTAATTTATGATTCGTTAATTGTGAAATTTTCCGCTTGTATATATAGCCAATCTTATATATACTCGTAGTATTATTTTCTGTGTAAGCTAATTATGTAATGCTTTTATGCAAAGTCTGCGAAGTTTGCAGAATATGTACACGTATCTAATTTTGATTCATTCAAATAATCAGAACCTTTCTAACAGTTGAATGGTACAATTAAATGAAAGGAAGGGGGGGGGGAATCATGAATTTTGAATATACAACTGAGAATTTAGTCCGGAAATATTAAATTAATTAAATAGAAAAATACAAGTTTCATAGCATTAAAAAAAAAAAAATGGCGCTTTTATACACATTTGCAGCTAATGTTTACTTTCCTATTATATTTTTAGAACTCTGCGCCTTTATGTTGGGGGGG
The DNA here is from genome assembly GCF_054136105.1 of Typopeltis vanoorti. Lineage (NCBI taxonomy): Eukaryota > Metazoa > Arthropoda > Arachnida > Uropygi > Thelyphonidae > Typopeltis > Typopeltis vanoorti. The sequence goes on along the minus strand of NC_143567.1, from coordinate 19,039,472 downwards.
GGGATTTTTTAGCTGTCTTTTTAGTGTTCTCTTTGCAAATGGTAAACTTTTATTCTTTAATTTTTATTTTATTTATTATAATAATTTTTATAATTTTTTACATTTTATTTATTATTTTTCGGCGGCGCTGAGTATTCAAATTGGAAATAGTAATATTTTTAAAAAAAAACAGAATAACATGAAAATAAAAACTTACAGAAAAATAAGTGCTGGTGTTATAACTCGGCATCCCTGAAATATGTAGTATGGCAAGAAAGTAGTGGGACTGAAATAAAAATATAGAGGAGGAATATCGTTCTACGAAGGGGGGGGGGAGGCACTAAAGACGCGGTGAAGTGTGAGGTTGGTTAATCCCGCTAAGTGTGAGCAGTTGGGATTGCGTTGTTGTAAATAGACTTACTTTTGTACTTCATGTATTATGTGCGGTCAGTAACTCGACAATGGAACAAGGCATCAACATCATTTTGCGTAAAGCTGGAGAAAAGTCCCACCGAAACATTCAGAATGTTACGAACAGCTGATGGGGATGAGACTTAGTACATTAGGGCAGAAATTATTTTATTCACAGTCAGTTGGTCAATGGGTACCTCAGTGTCATTGTATAACAGAAAGTAAATTAAATGCGAATAAGAAGTCGGTAAGAGTCAGAATTACCGCAGGGTTGTGTAGGAGAAAAGTCAACTATTCAACAAAATCAACGTTGGGACATGTTGGCTTAAAAAAGTAATATTAACTGATATTTAACAATGTAAGGCATAAATAGTCTAACTTAATGTATTACAAGGATATAGTGGTTTAGAGCGAGGTGGAGAGAAAGAAGAAAAGCGGAAAGATAAAAAAAACAAATTACTCACGAGCAACAAATAAAAAAAAAAAAAAAACACAAATAAAAACTCTGCAGAATTTTCTTAAATCTGTGTCGTCAAATAATTTAAAAGAGAGGGTAAATTTATAAAGTGAGTTCGTTAAAGTAATAATAATAATAGCAATGGAAGATGATGAGGTATTGAGGCCTACAATCCCACTGACTTCGTAGCTAAGGTAAGCGTTTATGAGGAGAGAGTATACACATGTTGTATAGCGAATTTTTTTAAATTTATTTTTATTTATTTTTTTTAATATAGGGCATTGGGTATTGTAGTTTCTGTAATTTGTGGTATGCGTAGTGTATGTGTAGATTTTATCTGATCTGCTAACTCTGTGAATACAGCTTCTGCACTTTGTGTTTTTAATGTTCCCTAATGCTTGTGTGATGAGATGCTCTCCCAGCTGTACCGTCTAGTTGTGTAAAGAGTTGCAGCAGGTCGTGTTATGCGATATGTATTTCTGTTATTATCAAGACGTTGCAGTCCCTAAGCAAGCACTATTTTGACATTCCTACATTCAGGAACATATATAAAGTCAAGGGGGAGGGGCAAACAATGTTTTTATGGCTGAAATACAGTTTTGCCACCTTCCAAACTTTTTCTAATTTAGATAGATGGCTGTTTGCAATGTTTGCGTAGACTGTTATACTGTATCCGAGTACTAATTCACATATTCCATGGTAGATGTATTTTTTTCTTGCATTAGGGTACAATCACGTCTTTTTCTTGGATGAATTTTGCAGCAGTGATCCAGAATTTGGCATGATGGTATTCGATTTTGTCCGCTCAAGGTGCGTGCGTTTATTGGTATGATTTCGGGGAAGTGGCAGCTGTTAATGTACGGATATTGTGTGACTGTGTAGTACGAGTAGTGCAAGGCATATGATTCTTGGATTCTCTATAATTAGCATCTGAGTTTTAGTGTTATTTATTACAATTGAATTGCGTTAGAAGTAGGTCGTGATTTCATTCAGATCTTGCAGTGCTTTAGAGAGAGCAGTGTTGATGTCTACGGATGGATATCATCTGCGTATTGATATATTTGACTTTGTATTGCCAAGTAGTAAATGTTTTTAATGTATATGTTGAACAAAATAAGTGATAGTATTTCATAACCACGTATGCAGTGTTCTTCTTATTCCAATTGATCAATAAATTATATTATACTGTGTGTGATGGTGAAATATGTCAAAGACTTTGGTAATTCAAGAAGTAGGAAATTTATTTTTTATGAACTGCATTATTTAGTGTCATTAATTATGTTCTAGTAGTATGATTTTGTTTTGTTTTGTTTTCTGGAAACCGTACTGATTTTGTGAGATGATATAGTTTGGTAGTCTTGTGTGTGTGTGTGTTACTTTTTTTCATAATTTTGGAGATGACTGGTAAGTTAGCTATAGCTCTGTAGTTCTGGATTTAATTTCATTTTCTCCGTGTGTAAATAGGTGTAATTATCGCGAATTTTGGTTGGCATGAGATAATACCAATTGTCAAATATCATGTTCATATGTTTAAGTAAAGGATTTAGTTGATCAAAATGTGTTTAAAAGTTCTGCAGCCTCATTTTATTTCATGGGCTTGTCTTTGGTTTTAGTTGTGTGAGAGAGCATTTTCTTTAGCTTGGATACCAGTTGGAAAATATGAGTTGATAATTTGAGTCGATCATTTAGTCTTGTGCATCGTTGGAAAATCGGAAAATCTTATTTTATCTTAATTTATTTTTTGAGTTGTGATGTTGTTTGGGAAGATATAGTTGAAATGATTCTGATGATACTAAAGGGACGGCCATCTCCTGACCCGATCTTTTAGCGATAAAATCTTAGGGATAAGTTTTCAAGTTATTGATGCATTAAGTGCTCGCCATATTTGCTTCTTATTGGCACTCTGGTCCATTAATTTTGAAACCAGTAGTGCCATTATGCATTACGAATAAGAATAAAAATTGTCTCCTTCATTCTCCTACCCTGGTCCCAGCAGAGTTCTTTTCTGTTTTTTTTTTTTTCTCAAGTTAAAATTGAAAGATCGCTGATTTAATTATGATCGGTGACATTCAACAGAACTTGACGCAGAACTGAGTATCATCACCGTAGGGAAAATTTTTGCAAAAGAGAATCAATTACATCATCTTCCCCCCCCTGAACGCCGCTCCAGAAATGGAGCAGAGCCCAGAGGGGGGGGGGGGGGTAATGCAGCTAAATTTTTGTTGTCTTAAGGTGTTGCATGGTCTGCTTCGGCAGTAAGTCCGGCAAAATGGAATCTAATTAACTTCTAGAAAGTAATTACGGATTTTGACCTTTAAATAGCTCAATTGGAATATTCGGCCACAGGAAGGGTAAGTTTCAGAATCTTTCGAAAGTTTGAACACTGTATGAAGTGTATTCCGTCCTTCGAGGAAAACGGTTAATCCACTGGTTGTCTTATGCATTCTTGTTTTTATTTCATTTCAGTCTCATTACTTCCTTGATAAACTGTGTCAGATCTCATCCACCCAGTTCCATCGCTGCCGACATTAGGGTGTTTGTTTCCAACTTTCGTCAGAAATGAACAATTTTACGATAAGGATTACGACCGGTGCACTTCATGTTATATTTACTTTATCTAAGTTTACGGTATCGGTGAATTTCTATACCGCACATAGAAATTAAACACAATTGGTTATGGATTCCCGTAAAATTTTTGCACATTTACCCTTCCTGGAGCCGAATATTCCAGTTGAGCTATTTAAAGGTCAAAATCCGTAATTACTTTCTAGAAGTTACTTAGATTCCATTTTGCCGGATTTACTGCCGAAGCAGACCATGCAACACCTTAAGACAACAAAAATTTAGCTGCATCATTCCCCTCCCCTCCGTCCAGGCTCTGCCCTATTTCCGGAGCGGCGTCCAGGGAGAGGAAGGGGGGATGATGCAATTGATTCTCTTTTGCAAAAATTTTCCTTCAATGTAGTGCGCTAATAAATACATTTTGTTTTCTCAATTGAAAGAAGCTTTGTTTTGTGAAATTAAAACTTGTTTAAAATAATTGAAACCACGATATATTTAAGAGCTACCGAAGAGAAGAGAAGTGAGTGCAATAGGAAAACCATGAAATCTGAAACTACAGTGGTGGGTTAATTTTTTTGTGGTGTATTTTTCAATAAGATATTTGCATGCTACTAGTAAAAATGAATTACCTATATTACCTATGTATGCCATTTGAAATTAAAAATTTTGAATGGGATAAATAGATAACCGAAGTTAACATCAATTTTTACTAGAAATCATCGTAATAATTTCTCGTATAATAAAAAATCTTTTATGATGTTAAATCGAAGTTAAGATTTACAATAAAATTTTTTATTACATAAAAAAAAGCATCTCAAAAATTGAATCAAGGATAAGATAAACTGAGCCAACTTCTACGTGCTGTTTGAATCTTGAGCTATGTGTATTATATTGGCCACAATGTGGCTGGCCTGGTTGGTGCAGTGGATGGAGTATCCACTCTCCAACCAACGCGATGCAACCTGGAATTCCACTATGGCATGGATATTTGTGAATGCCTTTAAGTGATTGATTCATCGCCGATGTGAAACCGATCTGCTGATTGGAGTCCTGGAGCAGCTTGGAAATAAAAAAAAAACACCATGCTTGGTCTTTAGAGCATTCCGGGATTAAAGAACTTAGCTCACCACGGTTTTAATATACTATCGGTTATGAACCTTTCATCGCGGAATACTTTTTTTTTTTTAAAGCACAAAGTCAGTCGGGTTCGAACTGTGGTTGTGGGTTTGGGTTTCCTCTGAATGCACTAGTTTTCTCAATCACAGACATAAAACTGACTTGGAACACATTTGCCAATAACATACATGTAATTATACACGTGTAAAAATAACAGTACGAACTCCACGAATTACCCGTGGAGTTCATGCCGTAGCTACCTCAGATGAAGTTTTGTCTTCTGGTATTTATTCTGGTGGAATAAATCACGGACTCGTATTCTTTATGGCTAAGGAAAGGATTTTTTTTTGTAATTTCCTCTTTATTTTTTCATTTCCTTAAAGAAACGCTACTTAACTAAATTACCACCCGGTTACTTTTTTATTTTATTCTTATTATTATTTTAACGCTGCTTCGCGCTTTATGCAGTCCAAATTGAAGGCGTCTTGTTTTCTTTAATTATCCCACCTCCATATTCTGGTACAGCTTTCCTCATCCATTGTTCCCAAAGGATTACAAACTACAGCAGACGTATCCATATTCAAAAATGAAGTAATGTTACACAAACTCGCAAAAAGTGGATTGATACTATTCTAGAAATCCACTTAATAATTTTACTCATTGAGTTCAGTGTCAGCCTTAAATCGGTGATTAGGCCTGCGTGTTCACGCGGACGCACAGCGGCTTCAAAATAGCTCAGATAAAAAAAAAAAAAAAAAAAAAAACTTTTTACCAGTAATAGCGTTAAGCATCAGAAATAGGGGACGAGTCCTTTTTTTTTTTATTCCGTTGATATCACCTGCCATTTTTTGCACGTAGTCATTATTAGACAATTGAGAAACTGGGCTTACTTCCGGTAACAGGAACCTTTCAAATTGCCGGAGGTGTCAATAAGAAACACGAATTTGAAACCATATAATTATTTAAGTTTGGGGTCGTTATTGTTAATCACATAGGCGTATCGATTTCTCTCTCTCTCTCTCTCTCTCTCTCTCTCTCACACACACACACACACACACACACAAACAAACATGCTGAAGGACATGCATACAACTTTTATATGCCTAATTAAAGCCGAAAGAAACAAACAAGAGAGAGATTGAGTAAGTAAAGTATTCTTATTTATTTTAAAAACACGATTAGTTTCCATCGTACTATCGAGGACTTATCTGGTGTAGATGTATACAAAAGAAACACATTCAGTGAAACGCAAGAAAACATTAGAAATATAGTAATTGGCTTTACTCTTAAAAAAAAGGTATAGTTTGAAGTTTCTGGACTCGCATTGTGTTTTCGCTATAGCTGAATTATATAGTTGAATAAGTGTCTGATAAATTGCAGCTGAGGGTTATATCGGTAAAATCTTATTCGTCTAGTTCATTAGCTGTCATTTGGATTTGTAAAGTTCAGTAAATACTAGATACTGCACTGAAGCCCCAGGTGCTTCCTTGTGTTATGTTGTGGTTCTAACGTGCTCCTCTATATGGATTTTTCTGTTGTTCTTAATACGGGAAGTGCAATCACACTAAAAGCGATAAATACTTGGGTACTTCACGCTGCCGTGTTTTGGTTTCACTGGACTAACTATTGTCGTGGTTTGGTTGGAGGAGTTTATGTGGTTCGGATTTTGTACTTTAAAAAAGAGCTTTTGTACTTATTTTGAGAGAGACATTTCCTCTTATATTCCATCGTGGAATTGAGTAATAGCGGAATTAATAATCCACTTATCAGGCTTATTGAACTATAATTCAGATGAAAATAAGAAAAATGCCCACGCGCTCATCAATGTCAGAATAGCTATATAAACAGTTTAGTGGACTGTTTACTGTAGTAAATTTCTTTTAGCACAGCATTGTTGGGCGCTTTGTTCAAGACTCTTCAGTAGTTTATAGTGATGTTTGCTATAGTGAAAATCGGCTGTATACATACGCACGAACTATGTACATTTAGTACAAATTATCAACAAACGTTTCTGTATTAACTTGTAAAAGGAAGAATGCACATTTGTTCAGTTTAGGGATAGTTTGATAACTCATTCCCATTGATATGATTACAGATTTACAGATATGATTACAGAAAGAGATATTGGTTCCTTGAAAATTACTTACTGTCTCATCTTTTAACAGTTACAGATTAGACAAATATATATAAACAGAGATAAACATGAATTGCCTTTGTAAAGATATTGGTTCGATTGGTGGTAGCACGAGTGTAACCTTCATAAAGGCTTTTCAGCTAAAGGCGAGTTAGATGGTCTCATACCGAAGCGCATGTTGTGGCTCCGTACCACAACGTGCGTTTCGCAAACTGGCCAGAGAACACGCGCAGTTTACAGACATAATATCATCTCAAAGTTTTAGTGGACTGGGTGTAATCTCAGCAACAACTAACCATTTTAGTGGCTTCTCATTTAATTGAAATCTCTTTTTTTTTTTTTTTTGCGAGAGCTTTAACATATACAGATGTTATTTTACTGTTTTTGATAGTTTTTCCCTATTATAGACGGTAAATTAGCTGGACAGAGCGGAGGCTTAAGACTTGTTGGTAGAGAAAGTACATTGATGAAACAACTATGATATATTCTGTGAACATGGAGACGGGAAAAAAAAATACAAGCTTGTTGTTATTTTGATGCTTACGATTTTTTTTCTACCACCATTCAGTCATAGTGGAATTGCCGGTAAATTGGAATAGAAGAAAGTACGAGTACTTACCTACATTCTGAAAATTATTCTCAGACACCACACTATATATTAATTACTTAGGATAATTTTATTATTGATCTCTGAGCAAAGTCCGTTAAAGGAACGAAAGCGAATTTTCATAAAGTGTGCTTTCCTCCTTCCGCGAGATTAAAAGTTATGTGAAACTTTGGATGAAAGTAGAAGCTGCGGAGGGGGGGGGGGGGAGGTAGTCATTCATATTGGGCATTGAAAAGGTTTTGAATCGTTTAAAATCAGATTATTTCAGTGATTTTGAGCTTAAAAACGACAAGAACTCAAACTTTTTGATGATTTGTTGTTTCTTCTTCGTATGAGAAATTTCTGTACAGATTTTTTTTTTCAATATTTTTTTAAAAAAAGCTTGATTTTACACAATCATAAATGAATCATTCAGTAGGCTCAAAATATTACGTTTTGCGGAGCAATAACAGTCAAGTGATGGCTGAATAGAAACGACTAATTATCAAATTTCGTTGATAATCCGTGAGATCCCTCATTACTGCTAAAATGAATTTCCTTACGTAAATTTATTGGCGAAACTATTTTAAGCAAAAGTAGAAGTGCATTAGACGCTCAGGTGTCCTTACGCGTTTTCCAAGTTAGATGCTATTTCACCGTAGCAAATCCATTTAATCTGATCAGTATCACGGTATCTAATTGGTATCTAATCTTATTATCGTACTCAGCGTGGTGTTGTATGTAGGAAAACGAGGAAATGTCGAAAAGTATGTATCTGAAAATGAAATGCGGTAATTGAAAATTAATGAGTCTTGGCGCATATAATATGTAAATGAACTTATGAGCAATCTCTGTATAGCAGTTCTTTTCTTTCAGGTTCTGAATGTTGAATGATTCGTGAGATTATAATTAAAGGTGTTTTATAAGGTATGTCATGAATTCAAGAGACTGTTTTCTTCTATTCCTATCGAAGGCATTTATGATGCGATTTAATTGAAAAATCGGGATTCGATCTCTGTCGTAGTGCCTTGAGATTTTTAACTAAATTTGCAATAACACGCAAATCGGTTACTTATCGAGAAACATGTCTACCGTAATTCCAAGAATAAATACTACTAAAATCGAATCATTTTCGAAACACGGGCGATCTTGGGGATTGATGGAAAGTCAAGATAATGATGTGTTTAACGGTTGTACAGTTGGGAATCAGAGAATGAATATCATTATATTTTTCATTTTCTGGCACGTGTTGTAAAATAATTCTTCATTGGAGGGGTGAACCGACATTTTGCACTTTCTCATATTCAAATAAGCTAAATTAAATTATCTGCAGCATTCTGTCACTTGTCATTCTTTCAGTTTGTGTGAAATACAACCGCATTTTATACGAGTAGATCCCTCCCTTCATTTTGTCCCTTAATTTATTTCAGTTCTGTGATGGATTTAGACCAGGGGTTAAAGTGCTGTAAACCCAGTTCCTCCCTCCCTCTTTCATTTATTTTCTAAAGGTGAAATTAAACGGTTTCTGCTGTTTCCGTTCTCGGTGAATGAACTATTTGCGATTCAAAACACTATTTCTAAGAATATTTAGGCAAAGAGAGGTGTCCTTGCATTCATGAAAAAAAGCTGTTCTGGTGCGGTGTGAAATATTTATATGAACTTTTATACTTAATTTAGTCAGATGTGATCTAAATTAATCTGAAACCTGTCCTCTACAGTATTGTTTCTTTGAAATGTAGTAAATAAGCAAAGTTGTTTTTTTTTTGTTGTTGTTGTTTAAGTAAAAAGCTTGCATTCGTTTTGGATTAAAAGTTAAATTTAATCTTTTGACATTACGCACAGCGGAAATTATACGAGATTTACATCTGAGGGCTTATGTCAATGGTGTTCAACCTTTTTTACTACGCGAGCTACTTTTCTATAAAAAGTTATTCGGCGATCTACTCTCTTATATAGATCACGTTCCCCCAACCTGTATCTGATTACGCACAAATAAACAACTAAAAAAATACACAATTAAAAACTTTATTTGTGTATTTAAAAATTTATTATCACTTTTAATTATTTTAATACAACAAAAAAAATATTTTGGAATAAAATATTTATTTCTCTATTTTGGGAAACCAAAGTTAGAAAAAACAACAGATTGATTACAAACTCACAAGTTACAGGAAATGCGGGTTGATTAAAAAAAAAAAAAAAGTTAATGTGAAATTTGGCATTGTTTGGACCTCGCAATATTTTCATAGTCAAGTTGATATGAAGAAGTGGCCAATCGCAGACAATCATCCACATGATCATTTGTAATTTGGTTTCTTAATTGATTTTTTTATGACGGTCATATTTGAAAAAGCGGATTCTGACTAGTATGTCGATCCGAAATACGACAAAATTTTTCGCACAATATCAGTTAATTTTGGAAATTTTTCATGTGGATACTTCCAAATGACTTCATTGTTTATTGATTTTAAATGTAAACTATTCTGAATGTTTATTATCTCAAGTTCTACTTCAGCTTGGTTTATATCAAACAGCCCACTAATTTTATTTGAAATTTCTGTGATGTTCAAGTTTTCTTGAAATGGATTATTGATAAAAGATACAATCATTTCAGTTTTATTAAAATCTTTAAATCTTGAATTTATTTCTTCCTCAACTAATTCTATTTCACGAATAAATTCTTTTAAATCATAGCGAAGCATTTCTTGATTTTGTTCAAAAAATTTTAAATATGGGAGATGTCTAAATTCGCGGTCATTTATATTTTTCTTTAATAAAAGTAAGTGTTGTTGGAAAGTTTTTACTGAACTTAACACGTCAATTAAATTTTATCTCTACCTTGTAACTCTAAATTTAAATTGCTTAATTTCGTACAGAAATCTACTAAAAATGATAAGTGTAACAACCATCTTTTATTACTCAATTGTGGATAAATATCTCCTTTTTCATCAAGAAAAATGTTTATATCGTTAATTAATACAAGAAATCTTTCTAAAAATTGACTTCTGCTGAGCCAGCGAACATTATTGTACAACAGAAGTTCCCTATCATCATCTGTAATTTAAATAACTGCCATTGCAGGGCTTTTCCTCGAACAGAATTTACAATTTTAAATGTAATATCCAAAACATCTTTTGTGTTTAATCTTTTACTACACAGTACTTGTTGTTGAATAATACAGTGGTACGTTAAAAAATCTGGATATTTGTCGTCGATTTTACATAATGAAATGAAGCCTGATTTTTACCTATCGTTGCAGGAGCACCATCAGTAGTAATAGACACAAGTTTAAAAAGCGGAAGTTTGTGTTGTTTCACAAATTCATCAAATGCCGAAAAAATGTCTTCTCCCCTAGTCCTTCCCAATAATGGTATACTTTTCAAAAGTTCTTATTTACTTGAATAATCTTGAAATACCATGCGAATAAATACCATTAACCGAGCAATATCAGTGAAGTCGTTTGATTCACCAAATTGTAATGAAAACGCAACACACTGGTGAATGTCTGACATTAACTGAGTATTCAGATCGGCACTTAAAATTTCAACTCTTCTCATAACCGTTGTTCTGGAAAGTTGTAAATCTTTAATATTCGAAATGATTTCATTTTTATTTTTGAAATAAGAAAATAAAGATTCCGCTGCTGCAAGAAACGATTCTTTTATTAACTCGCCATCAGTAAAAGGCTTTTTTGCTTTTGCTAATAAATGACACACTTTCAAAGATGCAATAGTGACTGATATTGGTTTATTTATTACTTTCGAAATCATATTTTGTTGTCCAGAAAGTCCTGCCTTTAAATTTATAATTTTTTATTCACGTATTTCGGAATTTTTGGGAAAATCTTAATCATATTTTGCATGTAGAGATCGAAAATGTCTCACAATATTACTTTTTTTTTTTTGGAATTGCTACAGATCAAACAACAACACTTTCCATTTACCATTGTAAAGAAAAAATCCGTTTCCCATGCCTTGTGAAAATGATACGTCTTCGATTTCTTTGATACACTCATGATTATCCTCAAATTAAACGAAACGCATACGATGTGCTTTTGTTATACGTCTACTTTTGCTATCCAGTCGTTACTGCGACATTGTAAACTTTTATTATTATTTAACTTTGTATACTTGTAATTTCTATTAATTATTTGTGATGTCTTTTACTCTATACTTTATTCTCCGTTATTCTAATTTGCTGTGCGCGCTTTCTCTCTCTCAGAATCTCTGTTGTTTATCTATTACGTGCTATCTACCTTTGGCATTCGTTCTTATGCCTAAGATATTAGAAAATTTATTTAAAACGAGACTGCCCACTAATATCTTTGATTAGCAAAAATAACTCAAATATACGGCTGGTAGATTTCTCTATCTCTTTCTCTAACACAAATTCCTACATTAAAACTTTCACAAACAGTCGTGGTCTATTCTTTTTCTTAATTTCATGCTTTGGCCAACTCACTTAGATTCCGCTCAACAAGTCCGATTTATTTTAGAAACAGTGCAGTTGTAAATAAACAAACATGCAGCACTCTTTTAACAAGAAAGTCAAATGATAGTTATTTACATTACTATGAAATATTCACAATTTTAACGTTAGGGAGATTGCTTTCTCTATCCATCTATAAAAACTCTTTAACAAAAATTATAACCTTCTTTTTTCAACATTAAATACTTTCTTTAACACATAAGGTTACCTACTCTCACTTTACAAAATTTTACTTATTAATCTCTAAGCTTACTCGTAAAGAGGTTACCTAAATCTGTGTTAAGTTATCTTTACACATTTGGTATCAACCTCTAACATGCCAATTGATTCTCTTATGGACATTTCTTAACACTATTAAACATATATCTTAAAAGTTTCTTGTATCAACTAGAACAGGAATTATATAAAAGTTTTGAACTTACAGAGGCTCTGTATCTCACATTCTATCAAAAGTCTTTCACTAAAAGTTCTATGGCAATTCTTTAGTCTCAGATCTTCAGGAAATTTTGGCTCGGCTGCATCTCATCGGGAACGTAGCTGGCTGTGGGCTCATTCAGCTCCGCAAAAGGTTACTCTCCCTCGGCGAAAAGAAAAACTTACGAGCGAAGGTGCTTCGGGAAATTTGCCTTGCCTTTTCTCCTCTGCTTGGGCTCGCCGAAAATGCCTGGACGACTGCCTTCTTTTTCTGCCATTTCAACCACTAGAACTGCCGCCAACTGTTAACTGGATCCCTCTCTGGCCTGGAAACTTTTCTCCGGCAATTGGAACTCTTCCTTTCGGCAATTTGAAACCTTGTCTGCGGCCTAGAAGTAGTCTCTCTCTAGCGACGTCTCGAACCGAGAAGCTCTTTTCTGGAAGCACTCAAGCAACATGGATCCTGGCAGTCTCTCTGACGGCGACTCTGGACCAGGCGGCCTCCTCTCTGACAGCAATTCTGGATCCTTGACCCCTTCTGCTTGCTTCAGTCCCTTTTTATTAGGCCTCCTCTGAGACCTCGCATGAAGTTTGGCAACCCCCAAAGAATCGGTACGAGTCTTTCATCTTAAGTTTCAAGTTCGGCACGCCTTTTGTTCTCCTCCGCTTTCTTTTGATTGTAAGTTGCCAGCCATCGGAAAGTTGTTTGAACTCTTTCTGACTGACTTTGGAGATGTTTACACTTAGAGCCTGCAAGCCTTTCTCATACATACAAGTTTCAATAACAATCTTTCTAATGCTGCCACCATGTACAGCTTCGGCGACAAAGACATTGCCTTTGTTTTTAACACTCTAACATATTCTTATTAAAGCAGTATATACAGTTAGCTTCAAAAGCTAACTTTTTTCAAAAGTTAGCTTTTGAAGCTTATTTATTTTATTTTTTTGAAAGTTTATTTTTTTACAATATTCACATGGGACTTAACCTAAGTAAAAAATCGATGTAATGTGATTTGGAATATTTAATATTTAAGCTACAATCGAGTTTTTACAACTTTGCTTATAATCGTATTCACTCGGCTCGCTGTTTGACTTCCACTGATCCAAATTAATTCATTTACTCGGACTTATAAGAAAATTACTGATTTGACAATTTTAACGAAAAATAAATAAACAATAGCAATACACTTAAAGCGAATTAAAAATAATACAAAATAATGATAAATAAAATATTATATTTTCAGTTTTGATTAAATTTGTAAGTAAGGAGGAATACACAAGAGATCGACCAAAAATCGCTCCGCGAACGGGTTGAACACCTCTTGCTTATGTCTTCTATAAACAGACTTCAGTGATCAAATGTATCACGGCAGTGGATCAACATGTGCTATCGTGAGTTGCTTGCTTACAAGAATCATTTAGGCTCACATTCGATATGCTGTAACTGGAGTTCTATGCTGAATATTATTGATATGCCATGTTTATTCGACGGAGTCGCTAGAGAACTTTGAACATAGTGAACTACTGCCAAAAACAGCTTTATTTTTCTTTCTCTTCCTTTGCATCGTTATTTGTTTCTTAACGTTTGGTAAGGTTTTCTTAGAAATTCATCATAGTCGGACTAAAGTGAGGGTTGTTTGTAGGGAAGGGAAAGTTTCGTCCCCTGACACCTCTACAGGATGCATTGTTCAACTGATTTCGGCCAAATTTAGATTAGAGTCGTTTCTTCCAGTCCTCTGAAGACTTCGACTCACTCAACTGAAATGAAAAAGAGGAGATTGAAAGAAGAAATCGGATTAGGTTGTGATCCGAATTGCTTAGAGGATTAAAAAAAATAATAAAGATTGTAATATAGTTTTAAGAATTATGGGCGCTCAAGAGATCAAAGGTGTTCCGGGAATGGTTTGGATTATATGGTATGGTGATTATGCGAACAGTTTTTGTGAGATCATTGATGATAGCAAATGCGTCATAACCTATACCTGCAGAACTTTGAAAAATTAAGCGAGTCGAAGTTATGAGCATGTGAGCACTCTCCAAGGAAAATCATTTCGCTGTTAGAAAAGCTGGACTGGAAAAAAAAATCAAAATTTTTCTCTAGTATCTGTTAGTGGATGGATCGTTACCTTGCATTCTTGTTAACGGATCGCTTTCTTTTACAAAAACTCTTCCTCGACCTCATTGTAGTTTCAGGCTATACTATGGAACAATTGACATGAACTTAACTGCACGTGAACTCAAAGAGAAATGTCCTGAAAAAAAAATCTTTCAGACTTTTATTGTTCTAACCAAAGCGCTTCGCTCAATCAACCAGGAACTAACTGAAAAATTCTATTGAAGATTTTTGTTGTCCACCAAAATTTCTTTCTGTTTTAAGATTTCTGCAAGTTCAACAATGTGGAGATGCATTCATGGGTTTAACAACAAGTGTCTTGACTCTTCACAATCTTCTTTACATTAATTCTTCATTTCATTTGGTGGAAAACGTCCCGTAGGTGTTTAAATAAACTACTATAGGACGGAGGGGAAAATTTTAACCTTAACACACTCCGATCCAAAACAAACACAACCAGAACACCACTTCTAGAATTCCAGTATGCATTGAAACCGAAATTCATGTCATTGTTGGCATTTTCAAAGAAGCTTATGAGCGAATTTGTCTACGTGTAAACATAAAAAAGAATCTTTCAGACTTTTATTGTTCTAACCAAAGCGCTTCGCTCAATCAACCAGGAACTAACTGAAAAATTCTATTGAAGATTTTTGTTGTCCACCAAAATTTCTTTCTGTTTTAAGATTTCTGCAAGTTCAACAATGTGGAGATGCATTCATGGGTTTAACAACAAGTGTCTTGACTCTTCACAATCTTCTTTACATTAATTCTTCATTTCATTTGGTGGAAAACGTCCCGTAGGTGTTTAAATAAACTACTATAGGACGGAGGGGAAAATTTTAACCTTAACACACTCCGATCCAAAACAAACACAACCAGAACACCACTTCTAGAATTCCAGTATGCATTGAAACCGAAATTCATGTCATTGTTGGCATTTTCAAAGAAGCTTATGAGCGAATTTGTCTACGTGTAAACATAAAAAAGAAACAAGTGCTTTGCAACCTCTCTTTCAGATGAATAGAACAACCCTGAAAAATGTGAACCATTTTTCCTATCTCGCAGTCATCTCTCAAGCAATGTTGACATTGATCAGAAAATTCTGCAATTTGAAGGGCGCTGACGCAACTTTTGGATGTTTGAGAAAACGATTGGTTGATGGACTGGAATGTCCAAGCTAAATCTTGGTTTCTAGGAGTGTTGTCCCAATTTTGCGGTTTGATTGTGAAATGTGGATTACATATACCACAGGCACCTGAAAAAATACTACCAATGCTATATTTGGAGAATTTTCAAGACAATAGCATTGATGTTCTGATTGAATCCAAGTGCACAAATATTAGGGCAATGATACTGCCTTCCAAAGCAGGACTTTCTTCTTCTTCTCAGAACTAAGGAGGACAAGAGGAAACAGGAACGCTTCAAATATTCTCCAAAGAGAATATGAAGAAATGCCGTTTCTTCATATTCTCTTTTGTGTTATCTTAGATCTTTTTTTAACTAAGAAGAGAAGATTCTAAGTTAGACGATTTCTTACATTAGATAACAGAGTGATCATACACACAAATCCGCCTTCGAGATTGAAAAATAGCCAAAGCATGTGTAACTGCAACCATGAGATATTAAAACTCGAAGAAACTGACGGAGTTTCTATTAGGTTTGTTATATTTAGTGTTTTTTCCACTAACATAATAAATTTCTATTTGTTCAACTTTTCATGGTTATCGCAGGCACTGTTGAAACCAGTAGATAGAAAGTATTACATTCATTAGTAATGAATCCATACCTCGTTCTTAAGAAATTATATCCTTGACGATGGGTTCCCTACATACCATTACTCGATCTCTTCCAAGTACAGATGACAGAGTAATAGATTATTTGCTAACTGACCTAAATTCTTTTGTGTGTACAAGACCATCTGCAGAATAACCACTTTAAATATGTAATCTCGAAAAGAACTGTTATTTTACATGTGATCTGACTGAATACTGCATGTAGCAGAAAGGATGAAAAGTGAAAAGTAGTGAATTTCTTTTCAATACTAAACGTATGTTTGTCTCTGGAAAATCATTTCACAAAAATTTATTATTGAAATTAAATTTTTACATCCCCCCCCATGAGCGGTGTTAAACCTGTAATACAGTAGCTGTGTAAAATGCTAATGAGTTTCTTTATTAATTTATATTTTTTACTTCGTTTTGTACATAACCTAGAATCCCCGTTGTAGACAATCAAAACATTTATTCCTTTGGCAAGAATCGGCCCTGCATCATGGTTAGATGGAGATTAAGTACATCATACCTTGCCAACCAGACTAGCGAATATTGTATTAATAAACTATGCCCATGTTTTGGTATTTATTCCCATGATATTACGGCCTTACTACAGGTGAAGTTTATATAAGGGTGTGGTTAACGTAATTTTTATGTGATCCTAAATATTAACGTGTGGTATACATCAGACCTGTGAATATACCGAGAAGGAATGGAAACAAGAAGTATGGGAATGACTTCGTATTTAAATATTTGTAGGTTGTCATTTTAGATAATACATAATGAAGAAAGATTATCGAAAAGAATTACAGTACAGTGCCGAATAAAGTTGAATTTGGAATTGGACTTTGAGCAGAGGACATTTAATCGCTATATTATCACTTTCTATCTGTCCTTTAACATTTATTTGAATATTTCAGCAACAAAGTAAAGTAAACAAACTACATCAAGGTGGTGGCAGAGGATAGAAAATGTAATTAACTTGCATTCTTGCATGATCCAGATTCATCTCTGAATGTGCTAGAATAGAATAGAAATAATCTACCATCATTTGAAAGCTACCATAACACGACTTTCTTGTCGAAGTTACACGGAAGGCTGTTGAAAAAAAAACAAAAAAAAACTGATAGCTGTTTCAACGACCATCTTTGGTTTTGCATATTATCACATCACATTTCATCATCACAGTGATGCTTTCAAATAAGTAAAAAAGTAAAAATGAAAGTAAAATAAGTAAAAGTTGTGTAATCATTTTTGTTTGTAAGGATATTTCTTTCATACAGAAGTTAAATTCAGATTGCATGAACAGGCTTTAAAAATTCTTTGTATGAAATATCATTACAATCCATCCATAATTTGATTTAATGAACAGTCTTTGCATCCATCGGCATTTTGTTTTCGCAAAAGTGGTGCATATAGCTTTTATCTCTCTCTCTCTCTCTCCCTCCACACACACACACACACACACACACACACACACACACACACACACACACACACACACACACACACACACACGCATACAGTTTATATCAGAAATAAAGGATTTTATTGTCTTCATAGGGCATGACTTTTTGAACTCTTCCTTCAGGCTCTTAAGTTTGACTTAACCTGTTGACTAGCTGGCTGATATCTTAGCCGATGAAATGTCTGCCTAGCGGTTTTTACAGTATACGTGAACAAAGACACTCTTTGTCTAGCGTTGATGACTGCCGTTTGTTTAATGCATTTTTTGCATGTTGTGGTTTATTACGTTTTATACGCAATGCACTGTGAGATAAGTGCGATGTTGTTTATCTTATGACATACACATCACTGTACTGAAAAGTAAATAGAAGTTGCGTAATCATTTTTGTTTGTAAGGAGATTTCTTTCGGACACGTCAAGAAGACAAATTCGGAACTACATGAACACGCTTTAGAAATTCTTCGTATGAAATATCATTTCGAACCCATCCATAAATTACGAAACGCAATTTTTCAGATTGTTACTCCATTTTAATATGATTTTCCCCTTTGCCACAAACTGTTACAGAAAATAAATGCTCCTCAAAAAATTTATGCACTGAGCACCCACTTCTGAACCCTGAGTTTCATGACAAAAAAAAGCAGCATGTAATATTAAAATGTTTAATATTTAACATTAAAATATTTAATAATTTAATGTAAAATAAATAAATGCTTATATTAATAAGTGTTATGTATTTAAATGCCATTTTATTAAATAGTCATTATAAAATAGATATTTATTTTAATTAAATAAATGGATATCATTGTCTCATAAAGCAGGTCAAAAAATTATATGATTAGGTTAATTATATAGAAATTACGGAGCCCTCAAACTTAGTCAGTATCGATGATGCCTTTTGGTTGAAAAGATTTACGGCCGAAGCCTTTATAAACGCTTTTCATCTCAAAATGAGTTAACTGGCCTCATACAGAGTTGAGAGTTTTGTGGGTCTAAATTTGCTCAGAAAGTTGGGAGTTTCATCCTATAAGACACCGACAGAGAAAATACATTCAATTAACACACAGCAGACTACGGAATAAGAACTAACCATTGTGTTCCGACCGGTGCAGTGTGGGCGTACGCGCAAGTTAAACGGATGATGAGGATGTAAGTCGCTCTACTGTCACTCATAATATTATTTATATTTCCACCTTTATTGATTTTTTTAAATTAAACTACAAATACAGAGATAGTTAATATCAGGTTCATTTAATAGTTCACCCAATCTGCAAGCATCCTGGGTATAGCATTCGTGTGTGTATGTGATAAAAAAACATTATATATATATATATATATATAAAGAAAAAAATAGAGACTTTTTACTATATCAGCTTATATTTCTGACTTAAATATAACATTATTATGTTAAACTTTAAAGCACAGTTTTAAAAACCCATATCTAAATTGTTACTCAGCAATTAACATCTTCATGTAGTTTATTCATAGCCAACTCCGAGATTCGTCTTTTAAAACCAGCCCTCATGATTCATAGACATGTGAAATCATAAATACTTTTCCTGTTCCCACAGTAGACCTGGGAATCGTATTTCCGTGCTAATTTTGTACTTGTCGCTTAGTATTTTTCGCGAAAAACAATTAGCTTGGTTTATTTTTAGAGCATCGCTATCACTAACAGTACTAGCACCCGTTAGTCCAATGAATTTTTACTTTGCAATCATAGAAGTTCATGACCTATTTCGAAGGGGAAGCTAATTTTGGAATAAGTTTAAACGAAATTGAGAATAAGAACGAACAAAAAAAACTTTTTTTGAAAATAAATAAAATCTCACCTAATTTTGGTGTTCTTCCTTGCATCGTACTCTCCCACTTGCAACGAGATAGTAGCTAATTTTTATTTTTGTCATTTTAAGAAGAAATTTATGACTCCAGTTAAACCACATGGTGGATAAATATGCTAACCTATTTACAGAAACAAATAACGGAAGACTTAAAGCTTATAAGTACAAATTTCACTTAAGCTTGAAAATTAACGAGAGTTTAAAAACTAAATATAGAATTAGCTTAAAAAAAAAAAAAAAAAAAAACGGAGATCAGGTCATCAACGTAAGGAATAAGAGTTCTAAATTAGATGGTTTCAGACTTACAACTAGTATCCTTACTCTTGAATAAAATTACTAATTTTGATAATCCTTTCACACTTGAATAATTAAAATAATATTTTATCCCGAAAAGTTTATATTTAAAAATCGGTATAAAATTTTAAAGAGTGTTCTTTTGATGAAAATTAAAAAAAAAAAAAATCTTGTTGAACACGACTAAACTTACTATGAAAAATTGGTAACATTTGCCTGTAATTTCGAAGTGTTTATTGCGTGATGTTTTTAGCACGTTCAGTCACGCTGCCTACTGATATCATAATCATCATCGTCATTGGCAGACTCTGAAACGAGTCTGATTACCCTCCAAAAGCTGTATACTAGCGAGTTCGAAAATGGATGATTTAGCTGATTCGTGAGTCCGCGCGGTTGGCCGAGTGGTTACGCGCTCCTCAACCATATGCCTGGAAAAGAAGTGTCCTGCGTTTGATTTTCGTCGCTGACGTGAGGAGCTTAAGGATCTTCCTCAGTCATAGCCAAGTTAGCCGGTCTGGGGCATGGACTACAGGGTTTTTCTCCCGAGTTTATCTGGGGTTTTTCCTCCCGCAAAGCAGGCAAACCGGTCTTAAGAACACAACGCTTCACGGACAATTGCACATGGTTGAGCGTGGAGGTAACAACCCCACATCGTAGTGAGTTATGAGGCCCAAAAATGGGAAGCCAAGGTCCTACATGGGGCTGTAGTGCCAAAGAAGAAGCTGATTCGTGATTTCATGATCTCCAGACTAGTCGCGCGTGTTTCCAGGTAGTACTGATGATCGAGAAGCATTTCCCTGACATCCTATAGACACCGTCTTTCTTAACCCATCCAGAAGCAGAGTGTCCAGGACGTCCAGTTGTTTAGGACTTTTTTTTTTTTTTTCATATTTCCCTTGAGACCATCCTTCAAGCGCTTCTTTTTGTTCTTTGGTTTTCCTGCAGTTCCGAGAAGAGTGGGTGTCCAGCATGCTGGTGACTTTTCCAATCCAGTGAAATTGGCGCTGGATAAATACTGCCTCGTACTAGTGTAGTCAGCTGCAATCCACCGACGTTCATCCAGTCAGTCTTAAGTTCAAGGGCAATATTCGTGGTATTTTTTCCAGATTTATCAGGTACTTGAAATATGCTGTCCACGTTTCGCGATTTTCTAACTACAGCAAAGTTGGAAGGACAATAGCTCTGAAAACCAGGAGTTTGGTTGCAACAGGAATGTTATTATTATCATTTTTTTTTTCACAATAACAAAAAAGACACACGCACACACCCTACTGCGCAGTTTTTTTTTTCTTTTCCGGATTAAAAGGTTTAAAATATATTGTAAATGATCTTCGAACTTAATCATTGAAACCTATCATCGTCGTTATGAATGCACTTACGGACGCCTTAAGATTGCACTTAGCGGTTTTTGCACATTTCATTCCATTACGTGATCAAGAAACTGTCGGTTAATTATCGGATCGGAAACGAATGAAGATATGTGTAGAGTATGTTGTTAATGTTGGTTATACCTAAGTAACGAAGGCTTCGAGCCGGTTTTTTCGTCCCTGAAAACGGGAAAACAGGCCACAAGTACACACGCAATAGACAGACATACGAGTACATGACACAACGGGAATAGATTAAGCATCTTGTTCAGTTGCATTTGGGTTCGACCGACTGCGCGGTAAATTGTGGGTCTACGCGTGAGCGTAAATCAGGCAGGAAGGGATATTACAAAAATATTACAAGTACAATCTTTCTGTATTTTTTTCTCTCTCATTTGCACTGAATTAGTGCAGAAAGGATGAAAAGCAGTGAAAAGAGAAGACTCGAATGAGAAAAGAGACGAAAATGAAGTAGCTGTACGCAGGAATAAAAGTTAAACATTTTAAGTTTATTTAAATTAAGGGGATATTAAATCCCACATTGTTTTAAAACCGAATAAGAAATTCAAAGATTGGAATCAGAGAGTTTCATGCCGAATATAGTAAACTATAAAGTATCGGCGACCACTAGCGTTGTCTCCGGTTAATTAATACACTTTGGTATTAATTTGGTCTACCTACCCACTGATGAAGCCTCAAAAAAGGCTGCAACCGGTCTGGGTAGTGACCTCCCACCATAATGTAATAACAGCATACATTTCCTAGGAAATGTGTTTTTACATTATGGGAAATACCTAAGAATAGCGATCAGAACTTTACCACCTTTGCTGCGAGTTCTCCGGTATTGTACTACGTACTAGGGTCACTTGCATTAGCTCACGCTAGTGGTCGCCGATACTTTATAGTTTACTATATTCGGCATGAAACTCTCTGATTCCAATCTTTGAGTTTCTTATTCGGTTTTAAAACAATGTGGGATTTAATATCCCCTTAATTTAAATAATGTTTATATCGCCGAAATGAAGCTTATTAGCTCTTTATATTTAAGTATTTTAAGTTTATTTATTTATCAAAAACTTGAGCCGGCGAACCTGGAAAAAAAAAAAAAGTTGAAGATTGTGGGTGCTGCCGTCGACTAATATGAGTTTTATTCGGGTGTCATAGATGAATTACGGATATTGTAGAAAATAATAAATATGAAAATATATAGCCCTTAGAATTGCAAATCGCTGGTGTGGACTGTTTCACTATTAAGAGTGTTTTAAAATACAGTGTTTTGTATTTTGGCCCCCTCTTTTCATGCTGTAGTAAATTCAATCATTTGGATCGTGGAATTTTAAATTTTACTTGACGTAAGTAAAGATGCAACAAAAATTGCAGATAATATTTACTATCAAGTTACGTCTTTATGATTATGTGTATTTTCCCTCTCCATTCTCTCATGCTTGATAGAGAGAGAGAGAGAGAATATTTCTCTAATGAACGGCTTTATTATGAATCTGGTTATTTTTATGCTATTCTTTATTCAATTAATACTTTCAAAATAAATTTTGATATCCAAGAGTCTTGCAGATCCTTCCCGTTCTCTTTACATTCGCTGTTCTGTCTGCATTTCCAGTGCATTCGAAGCAGCGAGGTCAGGAAGAAAAGGGTGGATTCTTGCTTGTGGATAGAAATACATCACCAAACGAAGAGAAGATAAAATGTCAATATGCTTGCTCAGCACGGGTGTTTTACGAGAAACGCTTCACCGAATGCTAAGAAGGTAGAAGATTCCGCTAATGATGGTTCCGGAATTAGTGCATGAACAAGTCATAAGTGAAGTTAGTTAATCTAAGCCCACCCACCCCGCACGGTGTTCTCGACTATTGAATTAAACTGGGAACAGAGTGAGGAAGGCGAAGGGAAATCTCTAGCGACTGCCCTAACCACTTAGGTATCCGTTATCTATAAAGTAGAAGCTCTGTTTCCACGTCACCGCATAAGTTTCGTCTGTATTAAGGGACGGAAGGGAAACGCATCTCGCAACTACCAAGAGCGAATGCTAAAATATTTTTTAAACGACGCCGAAGTTTTATCAATGTGATTAATGCGTGATGGAATAATGATTTAAGAGACTGGGGAAGGAAAAGAAGCTGTAATTGGCATTATATTTCGTCTTTTGTTGCGTAAAATTTAAAACTTTGTCACTTAGCTGGTTAAATTATTTCCAAAAATATTTAAATATGATTATGAGATTTTAGTCACGAATTATACTAATATAGTATCACTGCGATGTAAGCTAATAGTGCAATGATAACAGAGAAAGAAAGAGAAAGGCATTGCAAAAAAAGGACTGTTTTTGTGGTTTCATTAAGGTTTATCTAATTTAAGGGTTTTTTCTTGCCACATTTCTTAGCAGAACATCTTAAATTGCGTGTTCTCTACAATACGTTTTCTTGTTTTAAAAGTGCAGAAATTGCAAAATTGTAATTTGCAACGAATTGCCGTTTGTTAGATAAAAAATAAAGATGAAAAATTACTGCGGGGGAAGATCGTTAATCAGTTATAGCAATAACTATGCAATGTACATTCTGGAACATTTGTTACTGACACTAAATTAAACGACTCTTCATCCATGCGAAATTTAATAAAAAAAAAAATAAATACATTTTTTTTTTTGCGCTGTGTCCAAATATTCAACACGGCTTAGTAGCAATCTAACAAATAGCACTGAAGAGGTCATGTTTGCCTTTCACCTCTTCTGTTCCGCTTATCCGAATCTAAAAGTATTGAACTGATCATTATAATTGGGGATATCATTCAGGCAGACATAGGTCATATCAGTTTCCACGATATATCGGTAGCTGGCGATAACAGAATAAATCATTAGACAGATTTTGACAGAAATCGATGCGAGGGATCTTTCCTAAAATTCATTATTACAACATAAGCGAAGTGAGCAACATAGTTAATTAATTAGCTGCTCTTCTGTAATTCTATAAAAATCACTGCTGGAATTTTTATCTAATCTAGTAAGTACACCTTTCTAATATCTTTTTTTCCGAACTTTCCTCGCGTGAATCATAATCAAAATGAACTTAAGCGAAAAGACGTTAGCTTTCTTTTCTAGTAAACAAAAACGGGGGAAATAGTAATAATTAATAATAAAAAATAATAATAATTTCAATCGATTTTGGGGTTGTTTGGAATTATCTTGCTTTTAATTTAACATAATCAAACATATGGTAGGTAAACGTTTTAAACTGAACAGCTTTTTTTTTTTTTTTCTTTTTTCTTTCTTTTTTTTTTTTTTTTTTTTGAGGGACCAAACTAGATTTTTGCTGCCGGAAAATTCTTTGCTTATCTCCACACAAAGCCAACTACGTCATCTCCAGTAGGAGAAAAAAAAAAAAAAAAAAATCTGTTTCTCGCTTCCTAGACAGTATGAATCCAGGTTATTCCATAAAAGGCGCAATTATACGTGCTTCGAAATTATAACAAGCACGTATTTAACTGTTCTTTACGGAATAGCCCTTTACACATTCCTTTATCCTTCCCGTTTCGTCTGAGACTGGCTGACTTAGCTGTGTCAAAAAGTAACCTAGAGAACTTTTCCAAGCTGGTGATTTCGTTTATTCTAAAAGCGGTTAAGACTAGGAAAAACATTCATTCTGTCTATTAATTGCAGGCATTCTTAGCCCTATTTGTGTATTTTGCAAGAGTATAAAACGCAATGGCTGAGAAACAAAATCCCATTACATCATGGTGAAATTAGTTATATCTGCTTGGTTGAAAATTAGATAAAGTTCCTTGGAATTAGAATCCATCCAAAGCAACAACTGTCCACATAAAAAAAGTTCATTTTAATTAACTTATTTAAGCGAAAGTGGATATAATTATGATGATTCTTTTAATTATAAACAATATCTCATCAGTTATCAAAGGTACATTCCTTAAACAGCCCTTCTCTGAGAAATTTCTAGATCTGAATCCACTAGAAACAGTTCCTACAATTTTCTACATCGTGAAGATACTTTAGTTCATAATAGATCACAGAAAAAGTAATTTTTAAGTTTGATTCATTTAGTTCATTAGTTCATTTCTGAGGTAGTCTTTTTATCTTTTGTTAAGTGTTGTCGCACAGGCCACGCCTCTCACCATTACGCAGCACACACACGAAAAGAAAAGAAAAAAAAAAAAGGCTAGAAATAGTGGAAGTGGTTGATGTAAGGCGCAGCTTCACGTCACGCCGACCGAGAAGCATTAGGTTGCCGCTATTGGTAAGCTCTGGCGTACAGTTGGGAAATTTCATTTAGCAGTTCACATTTCTAAGTACGTTTCATAATTAATTTGGATAATCTAGTTTATTTGCGGGGAAATTTTAATTTTCTTTTCTTCTCCCCTTTTTTTTGTACAAAAAAAAAGAACTGGAGTTGGCAAAAGTCATTCAGTAGTCCATAAGTCATACCAGTTCCTGAAATAGTTCATTTCACTAACTGCTGTGACTGCACGCGCGACACTTTCGTGCCACGCGTGGTTTGATAATCCAGATCTCACTCATCCTCCAGAGACCCAAGCAAGGTACTTCTTTTTTCAAACCGCTTCAGTCTCCGTTAGACAGAGTGGTCGTATCACACCGAATGATAAAAATCGTCTATCATTTAAAGACTTTAATAAACATCCATGCCACACTAGATTCGAAGCGTGTTCCGTGCAGAATGGAAATGTTCTTACACATTCTGCCACTCCAGGTGTCAGTTTAGTACACTCTTAAGTCATCTCTGATGTTTTAGTGGTTTCTTGTGTGAAGTCCTCACTGACAACTTTTGAATAATAACAATAAAAGTCATCAGATTTTCTTTGCTCTTATATTTTTACATTTTTGCAGTCTTTTATTTCTAACGACATATACAGGAAGATCCGAACGAATCATTTGTTTTATAGTTAGGCCATTGTAAATGCTTAGCAGTTAAAGAAAAAAAAAAGTTAACTATGATAATTAAGTTGTTACTAATCGCATACAAGATGCAAGTTGCAGCAATTTAATTAGTTAACTTTTTTTTTCTCCCGAACACAATCATAGAAAGGTGCATTTAGCAATAGCATTCTTGTATGGTGACATCTACAAGCTGTATAGTTTAGAGCGTTTAAAGAAGTTTCGCTGGTATGTGGTAATCCCGGAACGCTATGCGAAAATGACAATGTTTCCCCTGTTACATAAAGGTTATTCACAAAATATCGCAGATAATTTATATATTGAACTCATTAAATCGTTAATAATAATGGCAGTATTATTATTGTTTGTTATTGTTATGGAGGCATCTAACACATTTGCTGTGAAATTTCATAGGGATTCACCAGAATTCCTAATGAAAATTTTCCTGAATAAATAAATAAATAAATATCGGAAACGAATTAATTGTGACAATGAATCATTCCCCGCAAAATATTTTAATCAAGAAAAATGATACATAATATCCAAAATAATAAATAACTGTTCTAGAAATAAGTGAGTTTAATAAATTTAGTATTTTCTCCATTCATTGAAGGTTTTTTGTTAATAAGCTACATTTAATACGAGTTATAAATATTCTTTGGGGGAACTCCTACAAGTTTTTAGTGTAAGAAACATTGCGCAGAACATTCTAAACTTAAAAATACTGATAGGTGGCGTGAGGATATAAGTGGTCGAAACATCTAGGTCCTAGATTCTAGGATGTGACAATCTAGCTTCTGTCTTGTTTGTGAGTTCATCATCTTTGTTTTACTTTGTGTGTGTTTAATTTTTAGTTATACTGTGTCATCAGGAGTTTGTATAAATAATTCAGACACATTTTAATTTTCACGTTAGTCTCCTAACGAGAAACTAAACAGTTAATAAGTTGAAGAACTAAAGAGTTTCTTGACTTATTTCATCAAAAATGCATAACTATGCACAATTTCGGATGATATTTGATACAAAAAATCTCGAAGTAAGAAAGCTCTTCTTTTGCTATAGAAATAGTAAAAAGAAGCGACTTCTTACTTTGAGATTTCCTGGTTGATTCGGTCGTAAATCCAAAAGAAGCCCAACCAAATATGAGAATTATTATTCAGTTTTTTCCAGTCATTAAGCATTAGTAATATTCATCTTTAGACTTTTTGAATGTATGAAGTGCGAATACCTTCCGATTTTCCTTTCCAGTACTTCTCATGCAACTCATTGTACTGTACTGATTGCAGGATAGTTACAGATTCTCTTTTAGCATTTGAGGATTTGTTCTTTTGTTTATGCTTTGATCTAAATGTTCACAAATACACTGCCATAATTTAGTAATTTGGTTATAATTTTTTTATCAGTTATTTCCTAACAATCACGTAAATCTCATTTATATTTGAATCTGGAACTAAGTTTGAAATATCACTTCTCTAAACAGTTCGGAATATTATTTTTTCTCTCTTAATACTTAAGGAAAAAAAACATTTTTTTCTCCCTTTAGTAATGTTTGACTAATACTCACCGATGTTTAGCTTACTGTTTGAAATTACGGTCATCGAAACATTGATTTTTGGATACGTGGATATTGTAAATGATAACTGTTTCGCATATCGATAACAAAAGAACCTTATTCCTTACCACATCACATGCCAACTCGGTTGGCTCAGTGGGTAGCGACTCCTCTCTCCAAGGCGATGAGTGACAGGATTTTCGTTGCTTACTATGAGATCATCACCCAGCTTATTAGAGGTCTTGAAAATGCGAGGAAATCGGATTATTTTATTCCAGTGCATTTATTACTAAATGCACTGTACAACCTTTCGTGGGTTGGTTTTACACACACACAAAGCATCTTCACATTATTCGTCACAGTTATTATGTGACTCATATCTACAGATTCGAAATAAACGCATTATTTCAGATGAATTAGACGCAATTTGTAAAATAGCTAATAGGCTAGTCGCTGTTCGATAAACACCGAGTGAACCGTATTTATAACTACTATGCACTTATTAATGTGATTATTTTTGTTAATTTTGTTCGTAACTAGATTATCCGAGTACCGATACCATGATTATAAATACAGTAAATCACCTGGTGGTTTACTGAACTGAAGCCTACTTTTAGTTCAGCATCTTGTAATAGAACAGTAACTCTTATTTACATAGATTCATCACTACAAGAATCTTAGAAACAAATGATTTACACTGCTTGAAAAAAGAAGTCAACGGACACCCTCATGAGCAAGGTGCATCGTGCCATGTAACGAGTCACGTGTTTGTAGCCGGTATTAATTTGGGGAATATGATACTCTCAAGTCAATGCAGCTGCATCTGGGAAGGGACACAGTTTGAAAGAGGCGTATCGATAGGATACCATGTTGTAGTCTTATCTGTTCGGCAAATTGTTGACGAATTGTGGATCAAACAATCGGTGATACCATAGTGACATTGAAGAGCAGGGAGGGACGACCCACCACACTCAACGAACGTAACCGTAGTATGCTACGATGGATAATATGTAAAAACCGCCATTCATCGGCTGACACGTTGAATGCGGAGTTTGGGACATTGACTGGAACACGAATCTGCACAAAACATTCAGAACCGAGGCTCACAACATGGGTTTCCACTGTAGGACCGCAACATGCAAGCCTCACATTACTCGAACCAACTTGCAGCGTCGTCTTCAGTGGTGCAAAGAGCGTGCAATACCTTGAAAAGCTGTGTTATGGAGCGACGAATTACGCTACACTCTCTACCGAGCAGATTGACGGGTGTGGCGGATGCCCGGTGAACGTCTCTTACCAGAGTGCGTAACTCCAACTATGAAATTCGGAAGTCACGGTATGGTCCTGTTTTCCTGGTTTGGTCTCGGACCTCTGTTTCTCGTGCCATGAACATTGAGCTCCGAGAGGTATCTAAATATTCTGGACCATTCAGCAAGACAGTGCACCCACTCATGAGGCCGATGCTGTAACTGCGTGGTTTGTAGACATGAACGTCACCACTCTTGACTGGTCTCCACACAGTCCTGATTTCAACCCTACTGAACATTTGCGGGATGAACTTGAGTGTCGGTTTAGGTCAGAGGACGTTCGCCACACAACAGTCCAAGAACTACGACCCTGCTATTCTCAAGAAACTTATCAGATTCTTTGGTCGTTCCTAATCACTTGTCCACACACGGCAATGTTTTGTTATAAATGAAGTGTGTGGTGTTGGAAAGAAAAATAAAAAGAACCTTAAAGCTTAAGTACCTAGCTTACCTCAGACTTCTTGTTTTATTTGAATTATACCAATGGATTACTTTTGTTTTCTGATTAATGTTTTGATTTTGCCTAATCGAATGAGACTGCGCTCCCAGGGCTCTTTTTGTTTGTCTTAATTTCAGTCCTATAAGATTGCTGCAGTCACCGCAGCGAAAGGAGATCCCACATCTTATTAAGGTGGATATCATGGCTTGTTGTTCTTCACAGTATGATGTCCATTAACTTATTTCCAAGCAGTATATTTAGCATGAGTTTCAGCAGCATGAAATAAATATTTTAGCAGGATTTTTTGAAAAAATTCAACCAGTGAAATATTAGCTGAAGAGAGCAGCACATGGGGAACATACATTTTTATGAGCAGCACATAGATCTTTAAAAAGCCATCAATTTTAAAGTAATCGTGATTCTTTCGAAGTTCACTTTTGAAAGTGGTTGTTTAGTCGAAAATTATTATTATTTTGTGACTCCTACCCACCAAAAGTTTGAAAACAAATTGTAATTAATACCATACGTGGCTAAGAATTGTGCGTGTTCTTATGGTTTGCCTATTTTGTGAGATGAAAAACGCGCGTTTTCGGGAGGAGGAACTCTACCTTATAAAACCGGCCAATTCACCTTCGATTGCAAAGCGCTGAATAAAGTTTCTTCGCGTCCTAGATAGACGCGAAGTCTTTCCAACCAAAGGATATCGTCGAAACCGACTGGGCTGCTGAGGACTTTTTTTTTTTAATTATTATTAACATAACAACACCTGCTCTGGAGATTCAACGTGAAATTTTTCCTTCAGACCTCAAATAAGTAGGATGGTGCTCTTACAGAAGATTTTGCTTATTGTCTTTGAGTGTAAGACCATCACAAACATCCCACGGCTGGATTAGAACCCATCAGTCTGTTGGTTGAAATGCTGATACGTTAACCACTCGGCCAATCAGACCGACATACCCGGAATCACCAGTAAATCTGAAATGTTACTTAACCTGAAAGTTAATCTGTTAACTAGAATATCGGAAGAAAATTTCTCCAAAACATGAAACGTGGCGCATTTCTACTGGAATTTTGGATTATGCTTAATTACTTGTCATTTTTATTTTTATTACGTTTCTGTATAATTTTATAATTTATTTATTTTTTTCTGTCATTGCGCACGTTGTATAATATACATATAATATTACAAACGACAGTGGATGAGTCGAATATGCTTTGTCAACTGCTGTTAATGATTTCATTATACAAGAATAGCATTTGCATTGTTTGTTGATTTAACTAAAGATCAAACTCATTAATTATATGGTAACGTAGCACTAGAATTATGTCATAATTTGCAGCATGTTCTAATCAAACTGATTGTGTTAATAGAAGCTTTAGGGCAGGTTTATTTAGGGCAGGTCGAGTGAACTGGTGCAGTTTGAAGTCATTAGTAACTTTGTCCAATTGAGGAGAAACACTCCCTAAATAATAAAGCGAATACTTGGCTCTGTAGGTTCACACGAATTATGTACAAGGGATAGAGCAGGCGAGCTTCACGCAGATTATCCACCTGTTGTAAGTAGTAATCGCCTTAATGTTTTGGACCAATCATTGCGGATGCGGCTCTTATCCTGTTCCATGAAGTAATCCGTGTGAATAAGACCTTACTTCTGGCAGGTGGTTTAATCATATAAGACCAGTACATCTTTACTAATGTGAGTTTATGCTCAGATACAAATAGCATCCATTCTACGACGCTCTCATTTTGCATCTTATTTATTTATTTGCATATTTATAAACAATTCCCATGAAATTGGCAAGCAAAACTGAAAAATTCCAACTTTTCCAGCGGTCTTTAGTGACGTCGTCATCCAGGCTGGCATATTTTAATTGCCTACTCGCTTAATAATGACTGTGAGCACGAGACATTATTATTTAGTCATATATCAATTAAAAGAGAACGATTTTTCAATGTGTACAGAACATTAATCCCGTCTGATGTACGCATATATGAAGAGCTGATAATTTTCCAAAAAAAATAATAAATAAAATAAAATAATGATAATTATTATTGGACTCTTTCATGTTTTTTAATTTTTTTATGAGGCAAAACACATGGCATTCTTTGGTAACAAATCAGAATTTATTAGCTCTGTTCTCGATTTTTCCTGTCATGCTCTCTCTCTCTCTCTTACTCGCTCGCTGTCTGATCTGATTTGCGCATGCGCATAAATGCAAGCACTCCCGCACGCCCAGAGTCTGAGGTCACGATTTAAACGACTCGAATTTAATACTTGGGTTAACGCACCTAGATTGTGATATATCAAATTTCACTTTGTAATTCGTGAGCAGTTTGAAGGGACCATGCACTTTTATCTAAATGTCCGTACAGCGCATTTACAAACACCTGTTTACACACACACACGAGGGTAAAAATTAATAACTGACTTTGAAGTGAATCATTAGAAATGCAGAGGTGAAAAAATGTCACCTCGTTTTTGTATGATTGTGAGGATCGAGGAGGAGGAAGAAGAATGGTCAGTGTGTGCGTCTTCAGGACGTTTTTGTCGTTTTTGCAAATTACAGAAACACAATAATATTAATATTGCCTTTTTCGGTATATTGAATATATCAACTCTTTGATATATTCAATCTCAGATTCAATTGACGGATTTGCATATAACTGCAGAGATGGTTATGAAAGATTATATATTCTGAAGGCTCAGGTAAACATTACACTGAAGCAAAGGAAAGTGTAGCACATTAGTTTCAGAGACAATTGCTGTTATTGGTATCCAGCATTGTTTGGAAGATTGAGTAAAATGGAATCACCAAATCCTGAAGAGAATAATGAGTTTTACATTACGTTTTAATATGATCAGGGCATACAGTTCAGTAATGGAGAACAGAATGCAAAAAAAAAAAAAAAAAACTGCAGTTAGTAATCAGTCACAGAATGAAACTTATGCTTGTTTAAAGAATATTTTAATTGTTGAACAACTACACTTTTTATGTTGATCTAAAAGAAGTTATTCTATTTTGTAATCTGTGCCCCTAGCAGTTGACTTTCTGCTTTTGGTACTGAAAATGGAACTGTTTTCCAATGCAGTAAAATTTTGCTTTCTTCACAACGAAGACAATTAGGTGTTATTTATGATATTTCATGCGTATGACATGGGAAGAAAGCACTAGTGACTCACCCCTAACTGCAAATGATTTTAAGGTTCTCTGAAATCAGTTTTGATTTCTAAAATTTGAAAGTTTTTTTTTTTTTTTGTATAAATCATCTTAAACTGAAATGGCAAACTGAGGTGAAGAGGATCATGAGCCTCCATGCTACATAGTGAAGTTCAGTTCAGACGCTTACTTTTTTATTTTGCTTTGCCAAATAGCTTAATCTCCTGATTATACATGCGAGTATATCACACAGTCATTTCGGTGAAAAATAAATTCCATGTCTGACATTTGCGAATGTATTATACGACGAATCCGAGGTTTGACACGCGTAAAGAATACAAGGATGGTTACATATATGTGACAACGGCAGTGTCAAGTTTTAGTGCAGAACGTATATGAAACATTGCTTTGTTCAGAAGCCCAATTCATGGACTATTAGCCATTTTGACATCGCTTTATCTGTGACAATTAGGCTCAGGGACGGTGCAAGACGTGCATTTGCACGGGGCGGCAAGTTTTTTTTTTTGGGCGGCAAAATTGGCATAAACTATACGGAAAATAAGGGAGAAGGGGCGGCAAAATATGCTACTGCATAGGACGGCCATGATTAGGCTGCACAAACGTTGTTTTGTGCTGCCCAATTGTCACGTGTGCATTCTGCTTTGTTGCAGAGGAATGTGTTCGGCATAAAGACACTCTGTCACGAGTCTACTGGATTGCCTAATTTTGGGCTTGTTATTTGTAAGATTTTCCAGGTGAAGACGGGAAGGCGAACGAAAATAATCGACGCTTCCTGTACATCGTCTCAGCATGAACGCACGTTGCTCGCATACGAACTACGAACAGGCAAATAGCAGACTTGTCACCGGAAATGGCACAGGTGCCAAGTCTGTGTGGTTTTAAAAGTCTCTTTCTGCGCTTCTGTGTTTGTTAAAGCCGTACTTGGCATGATGTTGATCTCTAAATTTCATTCACCATTTATTTTAAACTTTGATTTCTCGGATGATGTTTGTATGGAGTTTGATAGTAATTAAACAAACAAACAAACATATAAATCATCTCCGCTTTGTTATTTTTTTTAATTTTTTTATTTTTGTTTCAAAGTAAAGATTTCAAATAGCATCACGTACAATATATAGTTCTTGTGTGCATATATATATTATAGAAATAGTGGATATTAAAGATCCAACATTATTTCAAAGCCGAATGTATGTAGAGACTTTGAAATTTTCGTAATTTTGCTCTCTTAAGGTTTCTGAAGAAAACCAACAAGCTCGAAACAGTTGTGAGGCGAGTGAAACCTTGATGAAAGGCGAATATGCGGACGCTTGGGCACGCTAAGGCAACTCGCATGCCAAGGATTGCATTCTTATAAGCTCTCTGGTCACAATTTCGAAGTTTCTACGTAGATTCGGCTTTGGGATAATGTTGGATCTTTAATATCCACTATTTCTATATAATTTACATCGCCTAAATGAAGCCGTATGATTTTTTTCTTAATTAATTTTTTTTTAAATTATGATAAGAGGACTTGAAACTCTTTTAACATTGTGACTGTAGGGATATAGCATTAAGGATATTTCAGCTGACCACTAAGAGATTGCTGATATATTTAGGGTGTTCAGTGAATATTTAGGGGAATACGAGGTTTTAGGCCAGAAGTAGTTACCAAATGGTTAACCACAAACGGATTTTTTTTAGGAATTCAAGTTCCTCTTCCTCATATTAGTCCTAGTGGGCCGTTATTTTCGTATTAGGTTTGAAACCGCGACCGCCTCGAGAATAAGTGGTTAACCCTATACCTCCCCCTGTGTCCTATGTCTGTAGAAGCGAAAAACCCGAGTGTATGGGTGAAGAAAACCCCTACCTAAGTAGGAGACCGGCTAACTCACCTTTAGTCGAAAGAGACCGGATAAAGATCCCTCACGACACTGACGGGAATCGAACCCAGGTCTTTCCGACCAAAGGGCTTCGTCTATACCGACTGAGCTACGGAGGCTCCAGGATACAAGTTACTTAAACATAAATCAGTAATTTTTTTCCAATTAATTATTTCGACTTTTTCATTTTTGCTCATTCTTTTATTTTACTTATGATCCATAAAAAGTCAATTACACCTTCACTGATTTGTGCTTTGTTGAAAGGCACAAATAGCGAGAAAGCTTGATTCCAGATTTGCTTGGAGAAAAAATATTACCAAAAAAAAGTGTCACTTGTGTCCAGGGGCGGCTCGTGCACTGGGACTACGGAACTGCGGCATCCCCAATATTTCTCGATATATAAATATATTAATTAATTTATTTATATTTGCTTGTAATATTTAATTTTATCTTCAACAATCCTATACAATTCTCTGATTTTGTATAAAAAAGAATAAAAATCCATCTTCTAGCACTTAGGAGGACGAAGGACGCTAGCAGCTCTGTGTTTACCACAGTGTCATATTGCTACGCGCGCGAGCTATTAGCGTAACGCGGCACTGTCCGTCGCGCAGTTCCACTGTTGTCTATATGCAGTTTGCGCCAGTAGTAGAGTGTTCGTAGTGCTTATCGTGTTTACTCCGTCTCTTTAAATATTTGGACATTACAATTAAAGACATAACATTTCTTATAGTTTTTATTTTAGAACATTACTGGGGGTTATGATAATGGATTTTATTTTTAAGTAATTTTGAATTATACCAAACTGTATAATTTTATCGATAATAAACAATATTTTTTCATGTTTAATATTTTTTAAAATTTTTATCATAATTTTGATATTTTATCCAAACACCTATACACTGTACTTACAGTGTGTAGGTATATTTCGAAAGCTGCAGCACCCCCACAATTTCAAGCCACGAGCCGCCACTGCTTGTGTCATTAATCGAAGATTTAATACAAAATTAAAATTAATTTAGATTGGGCGTTTCTCTGCTGGGATATTGGGAACGCCTCCGTAAATTATGAATTTATTTATTTTACTAAAAGTGATAAAAAAAATCTAATTAGTGACCCCATGCTCTAGGCCAGTGTTTCTCAACGTGAAGCGTACGCCCCACAGGGGGGAAATTTGAATATTTTGGGGGGCAATTAGAAAATGTACATATTTATAGATATTTATATTATACTTTTTCAGAATTTGGCTGACTATTAT
Source organism: Typopeltis vanoorti (assembly GCF_054136105.1). NCBI lineage: Eukaryota > Metazoa > Arthropoda > Arachnida > Uropygi > Thelyphonidae > Typopeltis > Typopeltis vanoorti. Next base: position 19,003,958 of record NC_143567.1, on the reverse strand, counting down.
GCTGGGGGGGGGGATCTAAAATCTTTGAGGTGGGGCATGATCCAAAAAAGATTGAGAAATACTGCTCTAGGCTATGTCTTAAACTGTGTTCCTAGGAACCCTAGAATTCCGCCAAAGCTTTAAGATTCCCCCCCCCCCACGAGAATACAGATATTTATAGCTTGTATTACATGCAGTTTCTGAAAATTTAAGTGAACGGAGGAAAAAAAACTATCTGAGAAAAAGGGTGGGAGGATATTTCCATCGCTGCTAGCTGGAAGCTTGGTTCATCAGTTATAAATGCTCAGTGAAAACGTTAATAATAGTGTCATTATTTATTTTACTAATATGAGTGAACAGAGCAAGTTAGTGCATTTTTTTTTTTTTTTTCGACAGAAGTTCGTGAAAGTGCTACTGACACCGCCTACGATCATACACCGTTAATGGTGTATGATCGGTGCAACTGTTTCAAAAAATTCCGGAGGAAAATGCACCACTTCCTGAACTTAATTTAAATATGAAAGTGCGTATTTCTCAATTCGATCTGTGTATTTAGCGAGTGAATATTTTTATTAATTTGACTCATTTCTAGACCACTTGTGTGACTTTATAATATTGCCTATCAGGTGTTTTCTCGATTACAATATTGTGCACGTAACTATTTATTGTCATGATTTCCTTTCCGATATTTTTTAATGAAAATTTTCATAGAGGGTTTCCGCAAAAAGGAAACATTTTTATGTAGGGTTCCGCACTCTCAAAAGAGTTTAAGAAATACTGCTCTAGGCGATGGTGATTTGCGAAGCCACCATAATGAAGAACGTGTTAAATTTTATGAAAGAAATGAGGATATCTAAGTCTTAATAATTTAATTGCATCTGTTGTATACAAGAGCTTTACTGATATAGCTGTAATCAGTTTTATTTTTATAACTATTTATTCTGTTATTTCTTCCGTGATCTTTCACAACTTCCGTTTTCGAAAACAGCATTTCACTCTCCTTTTGTCAAGGCTCTTGATGCGGACATCTCACTTTTGTTGAGATCTTTTGATTTCATTCATTTTTATCTTTAATGCAGTACTTTGGCTGGGCTGTGGGTTAGATAATCCAGCAGCCCTGCTCTATAAATTAAATATGATTTTTATGACTACTTTCAAGCCTCTATAAACAAATATAGTGATCTTGTACGGGTTGATGAAATACATCCGTCACCTAAAGACTTTCACAAACACTTGTTTCACAAGCTAACGAGGCCATCGTTTATGTGATTAATAATAAGTTAATTCATCAAATCACGATTGACAGTGGAATTTTCAAAAGTAATTGTGTTCTTTCGTCATCTCCCAAATTCATGGAAAAACAAATACAGTTGGAACACTCGATCCCAGAGTCTGCTGCTGGTAGTTAAAATTCTTAGGATATTACACTTTTACATTACACTTTCTTCTTCACCCTTCAATGTTGCTGACACCCATATCTTTCCCACTAAAACTCTCAACATTTAGTAAGCAGTATTTTTTTTTCTTTTTTTTTTTTTTTGCTACAAAAATTTATGAAGTATTCATTATATTCTTCTGAATTGTGACGAACCAAAATTTGAGGTTCACAGGCGAACAACAAGACGTATATCACAATTATTGTTGTGAAATCCAATTTTTAGTCATGTTACCAAGTCGTGTTGACTTTTGTAAGGAGGATTGAGAACGTCTCTGGAGAGAGAGAGAGAGAGCGTTAAAATCATGCTCGCTTCTTCGAAGTTTTTTGCGCTATCTTTCTCCAGATTACAAAATACTGAGGAAACAAGAAACAAATAATAAAATTAAAAAAAATTGAATACTCTCTCCCTCAGTTTCAATCATCATCATAGCTAATCTTCGTAGCTGTCCGTAACGGATTTTTTTAGGTGGGCTGTTTACATCACTGGAAAAGACGCTTGTTTATGTAGATTGGGATTCCATAGTGTACTTATACTGTTCATGGATTTACACTAATCGTATTATTTCATGCTATTTGAAAATAATCTCTTCGGTGAGTTGACAATATTTTTTCATTTTTGTATTCGATCAGTTTAATTTCATATCGTTTTGGCGAAATTTCTTAGTCGTTTTTAAGAATAACGCTATGCCACAAGATAAAATCCAAAACTTAAGATTTACAGTTCAGGGAATTACATGCATGTGTGCAGAATTTACGTATAATTCAATAAACTTTAACCTGCATGTAAAAACTGTTAATTTAAATTCGAATATACAATACCATGGACTGCAAAGCAAACCAATAAATCAAAGAATAAAGCCAGATTGCTCCCTCGAAGCTATGATCATCAAGCAAAAATTGTCATACTTTGGACATATTATGTGAGCAAATGACAGTCCGGAGAAGATGACGATGCTTGCTAAAGTTGACGGAAGAAGGAGAAGAGGATGACCAAGAATTGGATGCGTGGATGGAGTTAAAGAAGCAACTGGAATGTGCTTGGAAATACTGAAAAATATGGCCAGCGATAGATCTGAATGGAGAGTATTTGTTCGTAGAATCATCAGGAATCGAAAAACTTGATGGAATCAACAACAACAATACAATATTTTATATTTTGTTTGTTTCAAAAGGTAAAAAAAAAAAAAAAAAAAAAAACTTTAGATGCCAATGCACATGATGCTTTAAAAATCACGCGTGTGGATTTTATATTGCATCTACATTAACGCGAAAATTTTAATTAATACACGGTTTAATTAGTTCGCATTCGATTCCCACATACACGAAACAAAAGATTACTTTCAACACAATGAATTAATCTCTACTTGCGAAATTTCTGTTATCCCTCAATAACCTGTGATCGAAGATAAATAATCAGTAATTTTTGAGTCGACATTGCAGCATAATTGTTAGTCCTACTAAGTTTCGTAAGTATTGCGATTAGGTAAAACTAAAACTCAAGTATGCCCGCCAAGTAGTGAGGGTTTATTTATTAAGACACTGTGCTGCAAATATGATCAGGAAACAAATAATCGTCGGGAAAAAAAAGTTTACGCCTGCGGAAACGGTTCAGATACCTTTTGAAACTACCGATCATGGAGGAATAAATGCACAGGAACATTATCGAGCAGGGATGGGAAGAAGGATGTAACTCTGTACGTCGTGGCATAATAATAGTTTAAATACAAGTGTTTTTTTTTTTTTTTTTTTTTCGCAGAAACCAATCTTTCTTTCGATGCCCATAGTAGCTTCTTATAAGCTGTATTAATAGATGTTATATATGAACAACGGAAGTTTACAATACAAAAACTAATAGTTAATGTCCTATATTTTATATTGTACCTAAATAGAATTGAAATCCAAAAATCTATATGGTTCTTTGATAACGTTTATTCGTATTTCATTTGGATAACAATCCTTCGACACTCTTCATTTTCTGTGTGAAAGGTATAGTAATTTTAAGAACTGAAATATTTAAAATCCTGTTGAATAAGTTGCATTCTGATATTTGCTTCCACATCCAGTTGGCTTCTAAATTTACTTTTCGCCTCACTGTAGAGCGAAAATCCTGATTCGCACAAATCCGCAGTTGAAAGATGTAATAACGACACGTTTGGAAATTAATAGATATTTCTCACTCAAGATAGCCAAGAAACGTAAAGTATTTGAAAATTGTTCCTTTAAAGTAATCTCTAGGCCTAGCAGTTGCTCATATTTTTTAACTCAACATATGTGCTATTGCAATTGTTTTTCATTATTGACGAAAGGTTTTATTATCTGATAGACGTTGTCAGGAAAATTCAAAAGAATTCTTTATTAAAGATACTGTCTCGTCTTTGAGTTAAAAATCTGAATTAAAGAACAACACAGAATTAGAGGACAATGGGTGTGATTACTTCAATACGCTAACGCATCTAAATTCCTTCAATATTGGGCCTGCCAAAAAAAAAAAAAAAAAAAAAAGTTCGTGCAATTTCACGATTTTTATGAATATCTCACGAAACTTCATTGTTTGGCGAAACCCAGTTCGAAAACCCTTGATTTAAAGATTCTAAGGCACATCGTTGGCTTGATACTGCAGTGCTTAAAAGACACGATCTCAGAAAAAAAAATATTCTGTGTTTCGTTTATGGAGTACCGTTGATTCAAATTGCTGGCCTTGTTGTTTCACTCTCCAACACACATGTTGTGGGTTCGAATTCCGTCGTGAGAATGAATGTTTGTAATTGTCTTTAGGTGGGAGGTAATTTTTATTATCCAGTGTTGAGACTCTGAAGTGGTTTGAAGTTGAACGTGTAGTCTCTAGAGCATTGTTTCCGGACTGTGTAAAAATAAATTTAAAAAATACAAAATATTTTCGTGGGCGGGAGACACACAAAACAGTATCGGCACGTTCATTTATGTGATCAGTTTCCGTTTTTGGTGGTTTACTTGAATAGTCATTTGTCCATATTTCTCCACATTGCAGTTATTCAGTGTTCTTTGATGTGCGCTTTCCTTTCTGTTTTATATCAGGGACTATTCATTGACTTCAAATGCAATCTATACTTTTGCATAACATAATACGATACTTTAAGAATAAGCTTAGTGAAAAGTGAGATAAATAGCAAAACATAGCTCGGTGTTTGCTATTTATCTCACTTGATCGCGTTATTTCTCTTCAAGAATATATTAAAAACGTGCAAATGTGTGTTATTTACTTCCAAAATGGGACATTCGCGTGAAATATGACGCTCAAGTAGTAAGTACAAATAATAGATTACTTCATGCCACATTAATTTTTAAGAGAGATATATGAGTTTCTTGGAGGATATACGGTTTAGAGACTACAAAACCATTATTAGTTATTTTTATTTAAGAGTAGTTAATCGATTATTGTAAAATACATTATGCTATTATTATTGTTGTTGTGTTAGATATCTCTTCTAAATGAAAATGTCATTTCATAATTCAAGTTCTTTGATTCTTTAATGGAACTTCTCAGTTCAAAATTATTACCCACTCATGCATTATTTTCTTTTTTCTCTTCCCCCCCCCCCCATATTTATTTGTTATTTATTTCTTTTGCAGTATTCTGTTTCACGCGTTGCCAAGTGCGGTATTTGTGTTGTGTCCTCATATCTCAAGGAATCCTCGACTAGAAATTCGGGGATATGTACAAACCCATGTTTTTGATAATTGTATTGGGACAGGTGCAGCGTTTACGTTTCTACAAATTCCTCCATCTCTTAAATGTGCGTTCAGCTTGCACTACCTGTCTAATACATATCGCAAGCTTGTCTAGTCGGTTTTTTTTTTTTTTTCCTATTTAATTTTTAATGAATTCACCTTCAAGAGGTTCCTGTTTGCTGAAATAAATACACTTGATGGAATTTACTTTCATCAAAGTAACAACCCAATTTTTTTCGTACTTAACTTCCACGTACCAGTTAATTATCAGGACTACATTTTATCTTATCTTTCAGCTTTGGCTAACAGCAGTTTATTCTCTAACTACGTACAGAGCAGACATCGCAGTGTTCATTTCCCAGGTGCAACAGCTCATTTCACCAAATTCGATATCCTGATTTTACCCAATGAAGAAGCGCGCGTGCACGCGTACGCTTCTTCACTTGGTAAAATCATCACACACACACACACACACACACACACACACACACACACAGTATAGCATTTGACTGTTATAGTCAGGCCCGTTTCTACATTTTGCGGGGCCCTGTGCGAAATGGAAAAGCGGGGGCCCTGAAAGTTAGTAACATTTATGAAAATTTTAAATGGAATATTTATCTTGTTAATTAATTAATTTAATTAAATATGAAAAATATTTATGCACATAAATAAACAAGTATTGCATCAATTTAAGTAAAGGAAAAAAATTAGTTAAAAAAAAAATGTGTTTGTATGTAGATGATATATTATTTTATTATGTAAGTACACATTAGCATATAAATACGCCAGAACAATGATTTATTTAATAATATAAATAATAATATAAAAATATGAAAAAATATCCATTTTTACTACAAAGAATGAAATATATGTATAACAACTTATAAGATTTAAAAGAAATCTTAATATATTAAATTTTATTTAACTTAATGTGCTTATCAATAAAATCATCATAATGCTATCAAAATTCAGTTTTTTTTGCAATTTCATACTCTATAGATATTATTGCTAGGGACCACAGATGTTCTTGAGACATAGACGACCACAAATAGATTTTTATTAATTTTAATTTGGAAAATGACCTTTCTGCTGATGCGACCGTAACTGGACTGGTCAATAATATTTAAAATGTCGTAGTAATATTTGGATAAATATGCGACAAATTATTTGTAATTATGAATTTTAAAATATTAATGGGTGCATATTCTGGAACAATATTTCTAAAAATAATTCATTGTAAAATTCAGATCCATCAATATCTGTATTTAATTTTTGATATACAGCTGTTTGCAGCAAAATTTTAATTAATTTGCTGTCATTTTTTTTATTAATTTCATATCATAAAGAAATCCAAATGATTTTTCATGAATTTCATACAATTCAAATATTTTTTGACAGATTGTAGAGCAGTATCTAAAATTACAAAAAAGAAATTTATCCTAAAATTATCTTTATCACCTATGTGTGATTCATCAGGCGTTTCATAATCAAAAAATACTTTTCTTCGACGTACTCGACTTTCTTTAAATTTAATTTCTATTTCTAATAGATTTGACAGTTTTTTAGCAATCTCAAAACAGCTATCAAATCCTGATATTCTCTGCTCTTCAAAGTACTGCACTAACTCTTTGATATGCTTAGTTGCTACGTCTATGGAAATTTTTGCATTTTGTAATACTTTACTTACTAAATTAACTTTTGACCAGTGGCGGCCGATGAAATTTTAAAGTGGGATGCTGCATATACAATCCCCCCCCCCCGATTAGTAACGAATTTATTAATAAATAAATTTACATATTAAAAATTGCTTTATTAAAAATATTTCATCCTCACCACGAACAAACACCAATAATTGAAGTTTCGTATCAATAGCAATGACAAGCGCAAACGAATATTGACGCGAGATCGTAGTGCATTAGTTTAGTGTAACGATAATTGAAAAAATATAATTCTTTTCATATTTTCGACAGTGACACTTGTCATAATTCAGCCTTGTATCTATAATAAATAAATAATTATATGTTATTTTAACAAAATAAAATAAGATTTACAAAAAATAGTTCACCACTCACACGCACCAATAATAAACGTTTCATATCTAGACTACGGTGCCCAGATATGGGCGCCAGGGTTTCTTCTTGATGGGGAGGAGGTGGAGAGGATCCAGAGACGAATGACCAAGATGATAGCAGAACTATGGAATGAACCTTATGAGAACAGGTTGAAGATTTGTGGGCTGCAGAAATTGGTTGATAGGGAAAAAGGGTGATATGGTTGAGACATTCAAATTACTGAAGGGTTTCTATAGGGTTAATCCAGAAGATGTTTTTGAGAATAGGACTGGTGATGGGAGGACTAGGGGCCATGCATGGAAGCTGGGCGAGAATGTGGTTAGCAGGGGTATTAGAGCTAGGTTTTTTACTTGGAGAGCGGTAAATGAGTGGAATAAGCTGCCAGAGTCTGTTGTGGGTGCTACGACTGTGAATGAGTTAAAGGCGAGGTATGATAGATACTGTGTGAATGTTGAATAGTTGTTCTTGACATGATGTTAGGGCCTCCCTCGATGAGTCTGAGGACTCCTTGGAGTTGCCCGTAATAATAATAATATCTCACAGAAATAACGCGCGGAAGCATACTAAAGATACACTGCCATCTGAGCAGTTATAGTTGGGAATGACGTAACGTGCAATGACAAGCGCAAACGATATATCGGCGTTAAATCGCAGTGCATTTGTTTCGTATTCTAAAGCGTTAATAGAACAATTCCAATTATTAACTATTCAATCGATGTCGAAATATAAGCTGTAAGCTTTAACATGTTGTATTGCATTTATATAATGTTGTAAGCATTGTTATTATTTATAAACACAAACAAAATTTAATTTTTTCATTTTTTCCTTGGGGGTGCTGCGGTGTCGCAGTGCTTATATACGGACCGCCACTGCTTTCGACAAAAGCTCATACCAAATTACAAGGCGTAGTATAAACTCAAATGAATCTATTTGTTCATATATTGAAACGCTTCTACTTTGATAGTATTATCTGATGCAGTTTTAAATAATTCTTTTAGTATATTTAAAAATTCTGGAATTTGAAAACGTACAGCTGTAACTGATTCTATTCTGCATTCCCAAGTAGTAGGGTAGCCATTTGTGACAAGATCAAGATAAGTTAAGGAATCGTGAGGTTATTGATTGTTCATTTGATGATGTCATTGTGCATGAAGTGATGAGTTTGGAATGTTTGGAATTTTTCTGGGGACCATCTGTGTGTGTGACGTCACGCTGTTTGTTTTGGTTCGCGTATGGAATTATGGGTGATGGTAGAGATAAGGATTCGTGTTGTGATTTTTGGGGCACTTCTGACAAGATCAAGATTAAGTTAAGATAAGGAATTGTGTTGTGGGTGGGTGTTGTTATCAGATGTAGATAAGTGACGTCATTGTTGTTGTCAATAAGTGACGTCATTTGTTGGTTGTAAATAAGTGACATCATTTGTTAGTTGTAAATAAGTGACGTTATTGTTTTGAATGAAAAAGGATGATATAGTAGTGGATAAGGAATCGTGTCGTAATTGGTGGGACATTTGAAGTACGATTGTTTTTTTTAGTCTGTTGGAGGTATCTACATATATAATAAATTGTCACTTTTCAGATGAAATATTCTTCACTAAAATTCTACCTATTAATTTATTACCCATTTCCTTTTGTTTCCAAGAGTTGACACAGTTTCATTGAGTGGATTTTCAAAAAAAAAAAAAAAAAAGGTCTCTGGTTAGTTTGTGGCATGAAATTTTACAAGGAGAAAAAAAAATGTTATGGTCTTACTTAAATTTGTATAACACATCGATGACGCCCAATTTGTTCATTTAAATTTCCACATTTTATTTGAATGAAATATTATTTACAAATTGTATTACTGAATCTAACACACAGAAAATAAATAAAGTGAAAAATACAATCTATTTTTTTTTGTTCCTTAATCTTCTTATTGTTAAATTTGCGCTGTTGTCCAAAGGTTCTTCCCATGCTTGTGGAATTGGCATCATGTGGTTTTTGACAATGTGACTCTCATCTGAAAGTTAATTTTCATTTGGTGATCATTGGGAATTTATTACTGTAGTAAAATTAAGGGTTGCATATTTATTTTTTTTGAAACCAATACGTATACTTCAGAGAATTATTAAAAGCACAGAATCTTTCACTATGTTTCGAAAAGCATTTAAAAGTACATGTTATGTTTTCACGTTTTGGGCATCCAATTTCATTTAAATCAAGAACAGGCCTCTCTATTAACCTCGTTAATGTTTTTGATTTTTCTCTTCCTTTGGCGAGTAATATTTGATATTTGCATGTTGATTCTATCATCCAATTTCATAGTTTTTCAAGAGATAATGAACCAATTTCCCACTTCACCTGATGCTTTTCGAAACATAATGAAAGAGTCTGTGCTTTTAATAATTCTCAGTATATGTATTGGTTTCAAAAAAATAAATATGCAACCCTTAATTTTACTGCAGTAATAAATTCCCAATGATCACCAAATGAAAATTAACTTTCAGATGAGAGTCACATTGTCTAAAACTTATGATGCCAATTCCACAAGCATGGGAAGAACCTTTGGACAACAGCGCAAATTTAACAATAAGAAGATTAAGGAACAAAAAAAAAATAGATTGCATTTTTCACTTTATTTATTTTCTGTGTGTTAGATTCAGTAAATACAATTTGTAAATATTATTTCATTCAAATAAAATGTGTAAATTTAAATGAACCAATTAGGCGTCGTCGATGTGTTATACAAATTTAAGTAAGACCATAACATTTTTTTTTCTCCTTGTAAAATTTCATGCCACAATCTAACCAGAGATCTTTTTTTTTTTTTTTTTTTGAAAATCCACTCAATGAAACTGTGTCAACTCCTGGAAGCAAAAGGAAATGGGTATTAAATTAATAGGAAGAATTTTAGTGGAGAATATTTCACCTGAAAAGTGACAATTTATTTATTATATATATAGATACCTCCAATAGACTAGGAGAAAAAACAATCGTACTTAAAGTACGACTGTTAAAATTTGGTTATTTACAAAGGGACATTAGATATTTTAACCCATCAAGTTACTAAACTCTTAAAAAGTTTGTTGTATAAATAAAAAGGTATCGTAGCATGCAGATAACAAATGAATCAACATGCATATATCAAAAAATACTCGCTATTGGAAGAGAAAAATCCAAAAACATTAACGAACTTAATAGCCACACTCGTTCTTCATTGAAATGATACCAAATAGTGAAAAGAATATGTGCATGAATGAATTTCTTGTTTGTTGTTATCATAAATATTTTTATTGGAAAGAATATCTAATATAATAATTGTGTTAAAATATATATATAAATATCCTTACAATGAAATAAATATCAGGCTGAGAGGACAACAGTCAACAGGAACCAACAGATATTAGTTTAATTAATTAAACTATGTAAAAACCATAGTTCAACTTGTGAAATGTCACATGGAGAAAAATCACGTGAATTATACGTAAGCATCAGTGGGAAATCATACACTATGAACATCAGCACAAATGTGAAATCAGAAGAATTAGAAAAAAAAATACTGTCATTTTCACTGTATTTAATTTCTGTATGTTAGATTCAGTAAATACAATTTGTTAATAATATTGCAGTCAAATAAATGGTAACATAGAAATTAACAAAGTATATATATTACAGAGCTAATATTCATTTCAAATAAATTCCAGTTTCCTAGCTACACAAAATGTAATCAAACAAACAAGCCATCTACTTGAAAACAATACGTTTATAAAATCCTTAATCAGGAATGAATAATTTTAGGATATGTGTCATAAGAATGTTACACTAGAAAAACATTGGTACTTCCCCGAACTGATAATACCGTGCAAAACATGAAAGGGAGAATATGAGTCATGAAAAAGGTGATGTTCAGATTGTCGTGTGGGAAGTATTATCAAACCCTCAAGTAAGACCAGGAGAATTCCAATCCCCCCAGTCACTAAAGTTCACAAGTAGATACAACAATTACCGATCGCTGGCAGATATATTAGTCAGCAAAAGACAGGTGCTGTGAATATATGTTAGCCCCAGTAACCTATAATGAAAAAGTCAACTGCATTTTCAGACTTGTGTTTGTGTTCTGTGCTGTGAATATATGTTAAAAATCAACAATTTGGAATATTCAGAAAAAGTAGATTGTACCAAAATGTTCCCATAAGTTAATTTTTTTTAACTTAAACATAACAATTGCTAATTGTAATTTCAATAATCTCTAATCGTATATTTTGGTAAGCGTAATTTTAATACTGAATAGTTTTTTTCATAAGAATAATCATAGGGTACATATTAGAGTATCAACATGGATACATTAGCGACTTTTCATGTCTAATGTGTGTGTTTGAGGGACACCAGCATATAATTAAATTATCCAGAAAAGCCTAATCACTGCCGCCATCACGACTCTAAGAATTCCCACCCTTTCAGGAAAGAAATACCCCAAAATGTATTGGAAAATTAGTACACCCATCTATAGACAACCAAACATAAAACATGATGACAATGATAGATGTGTGTCACCCTGGGAAAATTCCAAGATATCTTATCTCAAAAACATCGCCCACAATTCCATAGCCAAACCAAAACACCATGTGATATCACAGAGAGACATATGTTCCCCAGAAATTTCCAAACACATAACGTCACAATTCTTATCTCTAAATAAAACCCACAATGCTTTAAGCGAACCAAACACACCACGTGATGTCCCTGACAGAAGAGGGCCCAGCGAAATTCCAAACACTCCAAAATCTATAATAACAAACATCCACGTCACGATTCTTTATCTAATCTTGATCTTGTCAGAAGTGTCCCACCAATGACGACACGATTCCTTATCCACTACTATATCTCCCTTTTCCATTCAAAACAATAACGTCACTTATTTACAACTACCAAATGACGTCATTTGTTGACAACAACAACAATGACGTCACTTATCTACATCTGATAACAATACACACCCGCAAGACAAATTCCTTATCTTATCTTAATCTTGTCAGAAGTGCCCCACCAATCACAACACAAATCCTTATCTCTGCCATCACCCATAATTCCATACGCGAACCAAAACAAACAGATGTCACACACACAGATGGTCCCCAGAAAAATTCCAAACATTCCAAACTCATGACGTCATCAAATGAACAACCAATCACGTCACGATTCCTTATCTTCATCTTGTCACTAGTGGCTACCTTCTTACTTTCCCATCTTGTATCATATAACCGTTTTGGAGTTAATTGTTTAACAAATTTCTTTAATATGTCCCAACGTGAATTTGAGGATGCAAATAATGTATATATTTTTTGTATAACATTAAAAAAATTTATTGCTATAATTGATGATTTTGCATCATCCCCTAAAATCAAATTTAAATTATGACAGGCGCAAGGAGTATAAAATGCCTTTTCGTTTACGTTTATAATGTAAGCACGTACTCCCTTATATACTCCTTTCATATTCGCTCCGTTATCATACCCTTGCCTTCTATCTGACAATTTAAGATTTAATTTATTCAAAGTTTCAAAATTACCTCTAAAAGCTGAATTATATTCGGATAAATAAAGATTTGCTGCTACTATTCGTCTTAAAACATTTCTTAATCGTTCTGCTTCAAATTTTATGACATTTTGATTTGCCTGATCAATTGTATGTGATTTTTTAAATTGCATTCCATTTGTGTCCATGAATACATGCATTTCATGTGCACTGGATTTCCTTCGTGCGACTTTAATCTTTCACGTACATGTCGCCAGTCAGAAAAGCCCTTATTAGATAAAAAATTATCACCAGAAGAAAAAAATTTGCAACAAAAACAAAAAATAGAGTTGGAAGAGTTTGAATATACAAGCCATCTTCTGTTTGCTTCTCTCCGTTTGCAATTGTCCTAACATAGTGAGCTGTGGAAAAACACCTCTTGTTGTCATCTTTTGGAAAATCATTTTCAGGCGGAGGAGACGGTGGACCACGTTGTACAATTTGTGTTAGTGTTGCGTTGTTCAAAATTTTGGGCCATGTTGCTGGATCATCAATAGTAAATAGTTCAGCTTTCTCTGGTGTCTCAGTTTTAGGATCTTCAATACTCATTGTTTGACCAAACGCGTCATGTTCTCCTCTTCCTTTGAGTATTTCAGAACTCTCATTATTAATTAATGTTGAAGCCGAAGAACTGTTTGTAGTTATTTCAGAACTCCCATTATCAACTGATATATCTGAACAAATATATGAGGTCAACTTCATAAATTTAAACAGTGAATTTCTTTGATGTTCCTCAGCCGCTTCTTTTTCTTGTTTTCGCTTTCGTTTTTCATGCCCACTTGGGTATTTTCTTCCATAATAATCTCTCTCACGACTAGTCATACTCTAGAATTAAATACGATAGATTAATTATAAAATAAGTTAATATATTAAAACAAAATTACTTACCTGATAAATAAAATATATCTAAAATAGATAATATTAGAAAATAAATAAATCTAATATATGAAAACTGCTATTGAAGAAAAATTCTGATGTCGGATAACCTAAAACCAGTTTACAAAATATATATTTTAAGATGTTTTGCAAGTAATGTCACATAAAAAATTGCCATGACAGTACGTGTATATACTTACTTGTTCATAAAATCATAAACTAAAATAAAAAAAACTCCTTAAAATTATTAAGGAGTTTTTTGATAAAGATATATAACAATATCGTACAACACTATGTTGTACGATATTGTTATATATCTTAGAGTAGTTTCAAATACTACCGCTCTAGCGCTACGATCTTATTCCGCTTACTATAACAACAATAGTTGGTTGCAAAATTATATACATATATTTTTCTATATAATAATATTTTTATATAATAATTACAATATTAATTTATATAATAATTTTTAAAAAATTGATTGATTTTCTTTTTTCAATTTTTTTGCACTTTGCGTAGCCCTGTGTCACCGCACAGTTCGCACACCCATGAATGAATACGGCCCTGGTTATAGTGTTTCGTTTAAAATAAAATGGACATATGTTTTCTCTGTTGCATAAGAGTGCCATTTGGCTTTCTGTGTATTTGAAGTATGTTATTGATTGCCAAAATACTCGTAACACTTACTACCTATGTATGAAGTGAAATACCAACATGTGAGGCCCATTCTTTTCAAAATTATTTTGCCAATATGCTCTTAAAGTTAAATTCCGATGATGTCATAGTCAAGCATCAAGCGCATTACGAAAGATAAACGCTGCATCTAAGTAATGTCGACAGGTTGCCCCATAAATCAAATCTGTCTAACGACCTTGTTCGCCCGGGCACTATTCGAAGAAAGCCTAATAACACGCGTCTGTGCCTGCGCTGATGGCAATAATTGGCCTCAGGTGCATCAGTCTGACTTAGAGGGAACTTCGCTCCCTTTACGTTCGTGGAAAAGTGGTTTTAACTGTGGGCTACTTCATAATTGAGGGGTTAGAACAAGTGCGACAGAATGTAAGAAGTCGAAATGTATGTAGTAAATTTCTACATACATTTAGTAGATTTCGTAAATTTGATTACGGTCAATAGCTAAAAGGTGGCCACAAGATGATCCCACTTCAAGGAAAATAAAGCCGTAAGAATGATTGTCAGCTTATTTGAGGGCCTCTACAATCGTCATATATATATATGTGTGTGTGTGTGTGTGTGTGTGTGTGTGTGTGTGTGTGTGTGTGTGTGTGTGTGTGTGTGTGTGTGTGTGTGTGTGTGTATGTATATAATAGCTCGTGTTTTAAAAGATGAAATATTAGTTGACATTATACAACTGTTTGATTTGTCTTCGGCGAAAATAAATTTCTCATGTTACTTGCGACATATCTGTTATCCTTGAAAATCTTTTCTTTTATTATCTTGAATATTAACATTTTCTTTTAATTTTTTTCTTATGCTGCCAATAACGTGTGATAATTTGGGAGAATATTTTCAGGTATGACTGTGCAAGGAAACTATGGGTTGGTCGCACAATTTTTCTCTCTACTGCCATTTTTTTTTTTAATTTTAAAACGAATTTGGCACGATTATTTTATTTCCGTCTGAATTATTTTTGCAATAAAATATTGTTGACTTTAAGTCGCGCAATCATCCATACTGCAGTAAAACCTCACTAACTCGAACTATTTTTTAGCTCTATACCTACTGTAGATTTTGTAGCCCAGCCCGTGCGTGTGGTTGATATATTATGAAATTACGCATACATTTATCTGAAATGATAGTTTCAGAATAAATGAATGATTGATACAGTTTTCACTTCCCATCTGTTTAGAAGCATCGAAATTAAATTTGTATTTCGATCTAATTTGCGATGAAAACAATGCACTATTTTTTTTTTTAAAATAAAAAAACGCTCAGTTTTTTTTTATTTTTTTTTTTAAACAAACGTTTTTAAAAACGTTTGTTTTAAAAAACGCTCAGTCATATCTTTTCGAACCAGGCGGTCAGATTTCAAGTGAGAAACAATCGGCGAGCGACATCTATATCTAGGATTGGGCTGGCAACAAAATGCACACAAATATTGAAGTGGAAGGGGAAGTATTCTTGAATTCATTAAACCGTTTTATTGAATTAAGTCAAACTTTTACTCTCACTGTAATACCTTCTATTGTTTGAAATGAAAAAAAAAAAAAGCATCTTATTGACAGCAGAGCTGCATTCACCAGAAAAATTCCAATAAAGTTCTTTCGAAATATGTTGACAACCATTTTCTGTATAATATAATAATATAGTGATTAATAATACAGTATTAATAATATAGTAATAATAAAATAATGAATAATATAGTATTAAAGACACTATTTTACAATAAAAGTTTTAACTACATCAGTCTATCTCGGTTTTCCTTCCAAGATGAACTGATGTAGTTAAATCTGCTTGCCAGTATTTCCGGAAGCATCAAGACAGACGAAATTACAAAATTAGCAAATAATGCATTGCTCCGAAGAAAACTGTATTTTCGAAGAAAATGGTGAAGACATTTCTAGAATGTTATTCTGTGTCCTCTTTGTCGATGTATTTCAGAAGAAGATGTACATATCGTACGAAAACATTATCTGCAGGAAAGTCAAATATTTTTTGTGTGTGTGTGTGTGTGTGTGTGTTTTACCCACAGTTTCGAGATTCTGCAACTACGTTGCAGAATCTTGAAACTGTGCGTAAATGTGGGTAAAAATGTGGGTCGGAACTGTGGGTAAAAATGCAGCAGAAAAAAAAAAGTAATACCGTAATTAAAAATTATTTATTAATTTGCCTGCGGACAACTTCTTAATATATGTAACGCTACTGTTTCGGGGATAAATAGCAACAGATATTTTCCTAGAAATCATGGAAGATATCGAGAGATAGATATATTTCAGAATTTCTTCTGTTCCGTCTCTCAAAAAAATGTTTACTGCTCTACGTGCAATTTTGAGAAGCTGTTATTGTTCATAATTACACCTTGACAACTAAGCTACGATACAGACTTATGTCTGTTAATTCTGTAAGCGAGTTAGCCCAATTTGCGTAGTAACATTTCCTTCCCTAAAGCTTTTCCGCTAAACAAAACGGCCAGCGAACGTACTAAAAAAAAGACTAAATCGGAGAAGATTAATCTCCTTATCTATATGTAGAAAGTTTTTTAACTTGGGTATATTATGTATTCAAGATACCAAGTAATTTTATATAAACTTGGTTGTTGTTTTTGTCTGTTTGCTTACTTGGGAAATAGGATTAAAAACCAAGTTTATATAAAATTACTTGGTATCTTGAATATATATATATATATATATATATATATATATAGCAGTTTTTAGCAATTTATATATAGCAGTTTTTAGCAGCGTTCTTTAACAGCTAAAAATTAACTTTAATCGCATTTCATTTGATCGGTTTTTAAAGTTTCAGTTATGTATGTGTGTGTGTACAACTGCATGTACAACATATACAACGTAATTGGAACTTTAAAAACCGATCCAATCTCCCATTATACGGATGAATGTCTTTTAATTTATATGTTAAAAAAGTTTTTTTTTTTGTATTAGTTTACATTGATTTTGGTTGTTACTGATACGCGTTGATTATTTAAAGACTTCGTTTTTAAATTCGTTGGAGAAATTCACAGTTCAATTTCTGTGCTTACTCGTAATGGGAACCTCGTAAGTAATAAATGGTCGCTACTATGTCACCCCACAGGCTCTTCTTGCATTCGTCACCCGCATTTAGTTTGGACAAATGTCATAGAAAAAAGTTTGGAAAAATTCGCGTGATTGCGTGTGAAATCTCCAACACTAGACTTAGCATAAAAGCCACTTTCTCAATTTTCCTTTTCACATTTCCAAAGTCGATTAAATCAAAAGTGGCATAATTAATTTCTTGGCTCTATTTTGAATCTGTTAAGATCCCTTGCATGCATTTTCAAAAAAAAAAAAAAAAAAGAAAGAAAAGAAAAAAAGAAAAAAAAAGTACAAGCTGCAGGTTGTCAAAATTAACATTACCAAGTTTCTTCTTTCTCTGTTTTCTATCCATCTTTAGAAAAGGTAAAGCAACCTCTTTGTCTGAGCTTCTCATAAAGAGAGAGAGAGAGAGAAATCTATCCTTCCACTGCTTGACTTTTTCGATATTCGTGTTCAACTATTGATGTGTTGAACAATTCGGCCACAATATTTCACCCTACGAACATCCTCAGCCCTTTTAGATGATGGCATCCCAACCCTCCCCCATTGAACCCAGTCTGCTGGGTTTAATGGGGAAATAAAGGAGAGCTGTTAACTCTCCTTTATTTCCTTGAAGAATGGACCAATACGCGTGCACAGTATGCATTATTGTGCTTCGATAATATATCTGTTTTTCCAAAGCTAGAATGAACAATCTCTTCGAAATCACATACAGATGTGATGATAAATTAATTCTGAATTGTATTTTATCTTGTAAGATAAGAGTGTTTACCTGCTGTCCCAATACAGTTAGTTTAGCGTTCGCATTTTGACTAAAATCATTTGCGGAAATCACGTTTAGAACTCATCAAGGTACAGTGTGTGATTACTTTCCTCGTGTTTGCTGATATCATTTCCCCCCCCCCTCCCATTCAGCTCCAATTTAAATTTGGAAAAAGAACTAAAAAATTGCACTGTGTTAGACTTGAGCAACAAGAGAACTTAGGGTTAAAAATTCCCGTCCATGCATAGTGAGCAGGTGCATTGTCGTTGCAGAGAAACTATCCAGTACCCCCTATCGGATTGTTTTCGGTTCACATGTGTCTTCGATGTCCACCTTCCCGTGGACATCGAAGAACACATGAATAGATATTCCGTACGTTCCGTGTGTACATACCCTTGACGTTTAACTTTTGAAAACTGAGATGCGAAGTTCTACTTATTTGAAAGAAGTTTTAACAATTAGATGGATTCTGTGGTAGGTTTACTACTTTTGTATCAGAATTTGCACGTGCTTTATTCTTCGAACTCCACCATTCTATTTTTTTAAAAAATCTTAATTACATGCATTTAACACAACATAACTGATTTATAATAATAAAATAAAAATCAGCTAACGCCTTTTTGTTCTGTATACGGAGTAGGCGAGGCCGTTTTAGTCATATCTATATGCATCAATAATTATACCACGTTCAAACTTGTTAACATCTTCTATTGGAGCCAGACCGTGTTTTCAATTTATACCCAATTACAAATTGAAAACTCTTATGTATACAGTGAGAAGATTGCCAGGAAGACATCTTGCATATTTCTCACACCAGTCATGTATATCATTAGGCTTCATAATTTGCATATTTATATTGTAGGTTCCGTGTAACCTCTGCTTCCACTTTATATTCAGACCCTACAGCTTGACTTACTATAGAGACCACTTCTTACATATTTTAAATGTAACACTTCAATAGTACTAGTAGTAGTCATAATAATAATAATAATTATTTTTTAAATCTTACAGGACAGTTGTTCCGATAGAAACCGAATAGAGATTACTAGACCTGTAATTCTGAGTGTAATGATGTTTCAGAGGTTGCTTTGGTTCGACAAAAGTTCTTTTTTCACTCTTATATACCGACTTGTTATAACACTGCCTTAATCACATTTGAAAAACTAATATTTATTTTCTTCCTGAGTTACAAAATATAAAATATTTAATCCGAATTCTTTCCGATCAGCTTTCATATTTTTATTGGCGTAACTTTGTCACATTGGGCAAAAGAATGAAAGATTTAAATATCATTCAGCACAGTTTGTTTTATATTGAATTGGATCGGCATCCAACATTACTTGTTCCGTACACTTAAGTTCATATGACATGGGAAGAGTTTTAAGACATAATATCCGTCATATGTCACACTAAAATTAATACTTCTGTCATATCGTACCAAAACCCTTCACGCATAGAACCTTTTTGTGTGAAGGACGAAGACCATTTAGGATCAGGAGATTAAATGGAAAACCTACGAGTTCTAATGAGAACTACCGTAATGGAAATTAAATAATTGTCATATCATTACACAGACACACCCTTAATAAAGTATTTCGTCGTTTTCAGGGTCAATATTACTGATGCATAAATCAATAGCATATAATAGACTTAATAATAATACCTATAAAATTAATTACAGAAAGCCACCAGAAAGAAAGAAAGAGAGAGACTTGAACCATTTCCATGCAGTCCCTAAAAACCCTCTAACAGTATGGTCCTATTTTATTTATATTTGATCAGTTTTTATAGTTATTTTTTAGCTGTTGCCGTAAGTATTAGAATCCTTTAGAATGAAATACGTTGATATGCATGTTCTTGTCATCACGCGAAACATATACTGCTACATGAGAGTATTTGCTTGCTTTGTTTCACTGTAATCGGTATATTGTCAAAGTCACTGAAGTTTGGAATTGTGGCCAAAGCGACTAAGGTTATGAGACGCTAATTGCGTGTGTTCTTCTGGCCGGTTCGTATGTTTTGTGGAATGAAAAGCGAGTTTCTAGAAAGGAAAACTTTTCCACTATCCTGTGACGCCTGCTAACTCAATTTCAGGTGAAAACACAGATAAGGATTCTTCGCGTCCTGAACAGAATTCAGGTCTTTCCAGCCAAAGTATATCATCTTGAGCAGCCGAGCTACGGAAACGCATTATATATATATAGGTGACTTGCTATGAAACCTCATCATTATTCCCAAATATGCAGCCATCAAAACATTAATAAGGGTTCACTACAGCTGTTTCTATAAGTGTTTCCCCAACAAGATATCAATTGTTAAGCAAACGATGCGCTTCTGGTTAATTGGAACTGCGATGCCAGATAGGAAGTTAGAATCTCAGCTGAAAAGAACGCCAAAAACTTTTTTATAAACTCTTTTCCTCTGAGGATGAGTTAGCCTCTTGCATAAGAAGATCGCAGGGTTTTCATACCAGGTTTTTCTGTCTGCAAAATAGTTATACAGAGTTTTCCTGTTTTTGGTCTGAAAACGCAATTTAACAGACAAAGCAAATTATGCAGATAAAAGCTTAACCGCCTTTTCATAGTATCAGTTCTATTTCCATGAAGCCAAGTTACTTGATCTTCACAAGTCTGCAATATTCGATTGAGAGAACTGATAACATAAAGAATCGTATAACAATTCGTACAGCTCTAGATGTTTCATGGTTTTAATCAGTGCGAAATGAATTTCGATGACGAGACTTATGCTATATAGTGTAACTCCAGAATCAATTATTATTGGTTATTAATTATTATTTCTGCAAAGGAAAGTTGAAAATCATATTTTCACACTCCGTCAATTGAAAATCTTGAATTTGATAAAGAATGGCAGCTAGCATTTCTGAACTATAAAAACATAACAATATACATCGAAACGACTATGGATGCAATGAGACTTTTCAGAATACCAATATATATATAATATGTGTGTGCGTGTGACATACAAATATGTAATCTCTACACCCTGTTCGGAGTAGTTTTTCACAGAAATATTCCTTGGAAAAAGTCAGTAGAGATCTAAATGAACAAAGGAGAATGAAAATGAATGGGAAGAGCATCCTATTGGCTTATGCTCATAACATCGTCATCGTTGGTGGCTCTCGTCAGAATGTTATGCAGACTACATCTAATTTAATTAAGGCAAGTATGCCTAAGGGGCTTGTCATAAACTAGGAAAAGACTAAATATGCATGCATTTCAAGGACTCATTATGACCAATCCAACTGGATTGTTGATAATTATATCTTAGCGCAAATGGATAATTTTAAATATCTTAGAGTCGGCATTAACGGCTGCAGTGATATAGATCATGCGATAGAGGAGAGAACTAAGAATGTGTATTTTGAAATTCTACAACTTCTAAAATCCAGAATATTATGATGAAAAACCAAAGAAAAACTATTCATCCGTGGTTATGAAACATTGTCAACAACAAACAAGATAATAGATGATAAAATCAAAGTATTGTCGGACTAATACATAACGAACTACGAAACCTGTTTCATGTGTGATGCAGCCTATGATAGTGACAGATGGAGAAACCTGGTGTTGATGGCATCACACGTAAGAAATCTATTGCATATAAAATCGCTACGTCATTGATATTCCACGTGATAATTTTCAACTATCCGAGAATATAACAATTTAGTGACTCATTTAGTGACTCAAGGCGAATACCTTCTTGCTTTTTTTTTTTTTATGGCAAATAACCCAAAATTCGGAAAAGCCCTGCACTATTGTTTGTGACTCCCAACCACGAAAGGTTATAAACCCGTAGTACACATACCGGCCACTGAATTAGAAACTTTTATTAAATCCGTGTTGGACCTCCTTTCGGCTGAAGTACAGCACTTATGCGGTTTGGCATGTATTCCACAAGGTGTTGAATTGTATCTACGTCCACTTCACCAGAGAGTCCTTTAACTGGTGCAGATTTGACGCAAGAGGACTTTGCTCCCGGATCTGTTTTTCCAACGTATCCCAAACCTTATCGATGGGATTCAGATCCGGGTTTGTGGTGGTCAGGGAAGATGGTGGAAGTCGCTGCTACCTCCTTCTGAACCACTGAACAATTCTTGCGCGATGGACAGTAGCATTGCCGTCACCTGCTGGATAAAAAGTCAGCACTGCAGAATAAATTTGATCGGGAACAATTTCAGATATTCGTTGGAGGACATCCAACCTTCCAGCAATATCAGGGGATCCGTTCCATACCAACAGAACATGCCCCACACCATGACACTACCTCCACGCCCTTGAGTTATTTACAAGGCAAGCTGTGTTCATTGCTTCATGGGGACTCCCGTCAGACTCTCTGCTTACCGTCAATATAGAACAAGGTGTACCGTGACTCGTCGGACCACATGACTTTTTTCCAGTCTTCCAGTGTCCAGTCACAGTGTTCCTGAAAGCACTGTAGACGAACGAACTTTCCGGATCGCAGAAATCACTGGTTTCCGCATAGGCATGCGCCTGTCAATACAGATCCTGTTCATTTCTTTCTCTAGTTTCGATAAGATCTGGGTCGGAAACCGCCTTCAATAAATATTTCAGTCAATTGCTGCACACAGGAAGTTCTGTTTGTCCGTGCAAGCCTTCTCAGACGATGGAGATCTGCATAACTATGGTCCTGGCACTGTTAGGACCATAGTTATGCCTCTTAGACAGTGTGGTTTATTTTTCCACTGATTAAACACCCGGGATGCTTCACCTTTTGAGAAAGCAGTCAGCTCTGCTGTTTTCAATAAGCCTCAGAATAAGCCCTTTATCGAACTCCTCAAAATTCTTTGATTGTCCCATTGTGATTAGCACTGTCGCCGATTACTGACCAGCAGCATTTTTAAATAGTTAACTACAGCACGTGATCAAGTATTTTTGATAGACGCTGCGTAAGTGACTTTTACGTACATCTGCATAAAGGTTTCTAATTCAGTGGCCGGTATTGTGTACATTTGCAGGTTGTGTGGGTTAAGCGTTTTTTCACCAATTTTTTTTAATATTATTATTTTTTTAAGTTTACATAATCCAAAAACTCTGCTCTTCGGACTAAACAAAATTGCAGACCTCCAGTTGGGGAGGAAGTCTTACACCTTGTGATGAAATTCGTCTCTCCTATTAAAAAGGATAAACAAATATCCATGCCGAGAGTGGGTTTGATCCGGCAGCCTGTTGGTCGGAGAGTAGGTATTGTTACCACCCTGTCATGTATAAGTAGAACAAAGGTTTGTATCATTTATTGCATACGATGTTAAAAGGAACGTAGGAATCTATTATTTTTCTTTTTTAACGATTGAGGTTTGTAGTCATTGCACAAAAGCAATAGTCCACGTAAAAGACTGACCCAAAAGAGTTAGGTGGTATGAAAGCGAAGGAGATTTGACCAGTTTAAAACTGAGATATGAATGGATATTCATATCCCAGTGGATAGTAGCTGCTCACATTTTTATAGGTCTAGAGAAATCAGGAGGAAATGATGGAATCCAGTTCGGTAGTGAAACATCCATAGAACTAGCTATAAAAAATAGCAGAATCAAAAATGTCCGAGAAAGTATTTGAGGATCTCTGATTAAACTGATTGCTCTTTTCTGGATATCGAAAAATTTTTAAGCTTTGGAACATCATCCTAAATCTGTGAAGAATATCCTATGGAGTTGTACAATGTTAATAGCTGTACAGATGAGAAGTAGTATATATTTGAACAGAAAAGACCATTCAGATTTAGAAGATTGTTTGTCGCTGAGATCCAATGGTTGCTGAGTCCCAGTCTTTCGGTTGAGATATCATATTATTGCTTACTGCAAGAATACGGTTTCTCAACTTTTGCTAGTAACACGTTCTATGGTTGGTTTTCTTTTTTATGGATTTCTAATCCTTAACTAGCATTTCAGTTTTGCAATTTGCCTGTATACTGGAATTTAATTTTCGTTTTCTCTCTCTCTCTCTCTCTCTCTGCTGTAATACGTATTCCACTTGAATCTTTAATTCATTTACTTCGTTTTTTGTTTCTTTTTCCTTTGCTTTAAATTTCCCGAGTTGCGATTACTTCCATTAATTTCGATCTTTTATGGCGTACTGCTCCTAGCACTTTTTGTTGTCATTATTATCTTTTAGATATTATTCATTATCCTGAAAGCTTTTGTTGATTTGTTCTATATGGGAACTAAGTATGTCATATTTTAGAGCTTTATATCAGTATTGACTAAGTCAAGAAGGGATGTCTAGGAATTATTGTCTGTGTGTAGCGCAGAAAGTAACGACGATATTGTGGGTTGAAAAGACCCCGAGTTCGAATCCTGTTCAATACGCAAGAAATCTCTTAACATCTCAAGTTAGCAGTTTTTCTCTTTAAAACTCGGATGTTTTCCTGCCGCAAAACAAACACTCATTTAACAGATAAAATATTCGGGTCCATGGCCTTAGTTGTCCCCGCTGCTGTTTCAACCAATTGATTGCCGTTTTTTTTTCAGTTTTTTTTTCTTTTCTCATTTTCTTTCTTTTTCTTTTTTTTTTCACTCTGATGACTTCACCGTTCAATGCCTCTGGATAGCAAAGGGGATATTTCCTTTACATTGCAAGTAGCCTTTCACATTCTGAACCATTAGCTTGTGTTTTTGCAGCACAAAAACAGCAGACAGGTTTCCCTTCTAGGCAAAGTAGCTCACAGCACCTGTTGTAGAACGTTCTTTTATGCTCAGAAATGACCTTGACTAGCTAGATGACCTTCAGTGTAACTGCTGTTGCGTGGTCAGCAACAAGTTGACACTCACGATTGCCGATTGCTGCACTCATGTCAGTGGTAACAAAATGACAGCTACCTCTCTCTCTCTCTCTCTATCTCTTTCTCTACTGAAGATCGCGAGCATGTCACAATGAGAACAGTTATTTCTGTTAGTACTGAGCATTAAGTCATTCAAATCTATCAGTGATAAGAAAGATCAGACTATTTTATCTGTTTTACTTTAAGAATCAAAGTAGAGGAATATCTCAAATGTATTAGGAGCACAAACACGTGACAACTTACCTATATTTTAGAACATATTGCATCATTTAAGTCACTAACGTTTTCCAATTTAATACAAGTTTGTAATGGCCGAATTTTAACAGACATTCCAAGTTTCAATGAGAGTCTGTTCACCATGACCGGTACTGTTATGCATATGCGTACTTGGAAGAGCCGAACAACTGTAACAGATGATTACCAGTGGTGCTTTCAGATGACGTTCTTGGGTTCGATTCCACTTCGCCGTCCCACACGAACTTTGTATACCTCTATGTCAGAATATTAGTATGCTATAATGACAAACTTTTGATCGTTGTTTGTTAATAGTATTTATTTATTAGTAATAACATATTGGTAAACAATAGTACAAACATTTAATGAAGGAAAAATGAATTTCAGGAGGATTTAATAAAATTCAATCTCTTTTCATATGCGTTATTGGCATTAATGCACATATATGGAAAGTATTGTTAACAGTCTGCTCTCATTAAATGCGCATGACAGTAGTTATTCGAATTTTTTATTACGTCAGTTTGCGCTTAGTGCTATTCAGCTGTAGATCAAGAACCTCTTCTGCGTGTATCTGCATTTAAAAAAAAACTGAAACTAAAATCTGCAGTATATTGGAAGGCGTTAAGCTCTGTCTAGAGATTATAGGACTTTAGTTTTGCTTCTTCTTTAATTATAAAAAAAAATGGAAAAAAAGAAATGCAGAAAAGCAAAAAAAATATAAAAATATATCCCCAGTGGATAATGAAGTTAGGATTATAAATTTCTTAAATCCCTAAAAAAACTTCGTTTGATACCATTAAATATTTTTACACAGCTGTATTAGTTCCTCAAAAATGTAATTAATACCCGAGTAAAAGGTTTCGCCAGTTTTTCGTTACATCTTACTCTTGTAAACTTTCTCCAACCCCTGCAGGTTGTAAGTAATTAATTATTTGCTTGTCATGTAGAACTGCTATTACCATGTTGCTAACGAAAGATAAAATACCATCAAGACGCACGATATTGAAAGTAATACAGATTTGCATGTACTCCTGTACGATTCTTCTGACATGCATTTTATGTATATTGTTTCAAATTTTACAGTTAATTACACGCATAAATTAAGGTTTGATCTATTGTTATCTTTCCGAATATGTTTTATTTTTCTGAGCACTTGTAAGATTTGATTTTGATCTATAATAATAATAATAATAATAATAATAATAATAATAATAATAATAATAATTTAATATCAAGGTGAGTTAGTCTGTTTTATATGGAGGTGGAAGAATTTTTCCTCTTGCATTTTTACTCCTGAAAAACTGACAAACCATCACATGCGTGATGTATTTTTACCTTGAGATTTAGTAATGAATGTTTTGATATTCACGACCACTTTTGTTGACATTGATTGATTCGCTCAGGAATTTCGCTAGGTAGAATGTTTTTTTTTTTTTTTTTGCATTACAAAGTAATGCATGCTGTTTCATTTGTACATCGTCTCCCTCATTGAGCCATTTCCATTACTGTAATTAAGATAGCATAAGAGCTTTTCAGGAAGCATGACTGTCAAACCGCTCGCAGAAGTGTGGAAAGTCTACTGAATAAGTAATCTAATTCCATACCTCTACATGAATTCGCTTTGGGAAAAAAAAAAAAAATCACATGTTGCTTTTCTGCAATCATGCAAATACGAGTTTAATTATTATTAATTTAGGGTTGCTAGTGTTGTGACTAGTGCTGTGATTTCTAAAATGCTGCTGCGATAGAAACTAGAGCTGAAATTTAGTTGGCAGTAATTTTTATTTAATTGTCGAGTAACTGTAAAAGAAACTTGCGCTGAAAAACTGTACATTACTTTTATGAGTCTTAGAAAAATATAAAAGTTCTGATTATATATGTGGATAGCATGAGATAATGCTATTTTGTGATACTAGTGAATAACATAATGAACAGTTGTTTATTCTCCGACACGTTTTATTAATAGGGAATGTGCTTTTATATTGTACAATATATTTCGATCTTAGATTAAATCAGTCTGAATTTAAGTAAAATCTGAAACATGATGAAAAATGTATTTTTTGTGTATTCCATTTTATAGAGTACAGTCTTCCATCTTATTATTATTTATTTATTTTTCTATTATAAAATACTGCATATATACAAAATGGGAAGATTTTTTTCCCAGTCCGATCTGAATTTCAAAAAGAAAGTTTCACTATACATTTCAGATTTCATGTACACTTTTACTATATAATTTGTAAAACTTAAATTTATTCTCCAATAGTTATCCGTTGTTTTTTTATTTATTTCTTTTGTTCATGGTTGGAAATAACAATATTTCCCGCCGATTATATTTGAAATATAATATTAAACTGTTTCAATAAAATTTGAAGAACGATATTGCGAATATATTTGTAATTCTGAATTTGTCATCTCTTATTATTTTTTTATCTGAATATTACCTACGAAAAGTGCAGTCGGTGGTTTCACATGTACCACCTAAAGACCTTCATGACAAATGATTCGAACCTTAAACCTGTTAGTTGAAGAGTGAGGTAAACTATCCCTCTGGCGACCAGGCCAGTCTAGTTCATTGTTTTTAGGAGCGTTTTCCAATGCTGGAAAATAAATGCCAAATACAGCAATAGTAGCAGCCTAAGTAGGATTTTCCTGAAGCCTATGGGCCTGATTTTCTTAAATTTATAAATATAATTTTCTAAATAAAGAACTTCGTCGCTCGGTCGGCTTCGACGATGCCCTTCGGTTGGAAGGACCTGGGTTCTAATCCCGTCTAGGAATCTTTATCAGGTTTTTCATTTTCAGATGAGTTGGCCCATTTTATACGGGAGTGGTAGGGTTTTTCCTTCCTGGATTTTTATCTTGAAAAATAGGCAAAGCCACCAGAATGATACGTGCAAATGACAGCCATAGTACACTATGCAGATAGGATTGACCGTCGTTAACTTATGAACTAATAAGAACTGGAAGTAATTCTCGCTACCCAGCAGATAAACATTACAAAAATTCATTGAGAAGAACATCGCGCAATGTGAGAAAAAGGTATTACAAATTTCAGGGCTTTTCAGTCTAAAGAAACCTACTTTTCTAGAAACGTTTAAACTGAAGCAGTGCGAAGATGAATGAGCAGTATGAAAAAAATGAATAAAAAATAAAATGTTATAAAATGATTGACCACTCCTTTAGTGCTCAGTACTTTAAAATAAAATAAAATTTGATCTTTACGATCAACTTCTGAATTTTATTTGTATATCATTAATATGCTTAGAGATTATAACGATCTGAAAACTGCCATTTAACATAAAAGTGCGTGTGTGTGAGAGAGAGCTCCAGGAGAAATCTACCCAACTTTGGTGATTGACTTTCTAATTCTAGAGTAACTTTAGGGAGTTATATAGAGTAAGTGAAAGCGAAGAAGAAGTTTAGACTCCAAACTAAGCAGTTTAGAGTCACCATTTGTCCGATTCATTATGTGTAGGGAGAAACGACGTATTTCACGAAGCGCCTGCTAGTAACTGCAGCGTTGCCCGACTATGATCTAGTTATCTAGTTGCTGAAGGGTTCTCGGAGCTTCTAAACAGTGTACCGTGATGTTTAGTTGGGTGCCACATTACCTGTATATTATTTTCTGAAAAGAGAAGATTTTCAAATGCTACATCCACTTTTTTTTTTTTTTTTTTTTTTGTAACAAAGCTAAAGTTGCTATATTGGAATAACCACGTCAGTTTCAAGACTGTGTGGTCCTTCATCGAGATATTCTCTGAAACTTCTCCAGTTTAGGCATTGAGTGTGTTATCTAAATGTGACGTGACCACCAAATTCAAAAGCAACATCTTTTGAATAAAGTCCGACCTAGTCTAAGTAGAAAGCATGCATTTTGATCAACTATTATAAGAGCTTTATTGATGTTAGTTTCTTATTATCGATTTTTCCAGTTTAAGAGCAAGTTTCAATATGTTATTCAAATATTTTGTAACTTGTAATTCTAAAATCAACTCATACAGCATCATTTTTTTTTTTTTTTGTTCGCATCTTCATACCGGTTTTTAAAAAAATTGGAATCAACTCCTGATTTCGGCAGATTCCTTTAGCAAGTACAATTTTAGCACCGTTTCCTCGTGCTTCTATTTTCACCTTGGTCTTGGAAGCACAACCGAGTTATTGTATAAAGTAAGGAGAGGTAATTTCATTAAAAAATATGTTTTATGTCTAATGAATTGGAAGAACAACAGGACATTTCAACCTTCCATTGAAAAAGACTGAGTTTGGTTCTCGTCGTTTATATGGGATTTTTCAGTTGAAGGTGGCCGATCTCATACGGAGATAATAGGGTTTTTGCTTATCCCAGAAACTCGGGTTTTTCATCCCGCATACAGGTAAATCACCAGGAGAATACACGCAACAATTTATAGAACAAAAATACCACTAGTAGTAGTAGGCGGCGTTGTTAAATTAAAACAAATTAGATGATGGATTGTGGCGTAGTATATAGCTTAGATCAGGACTGTCCAACCTTAGGTAAACTGAGGACCGCATTAAAGAAAAAAGATTTATCCGAGGGCCGAATCCAATGCGTATCTAGTAATATAGTGATCAGCGGCGACACAACTTCGATAGCTGAACAAACGAACAACACTAATTGCGCACTAATCGCACGCTCACGTTCCCTATGAGCTCTCGAAGCATGCACGTTAGAACAAAAAGGTGTAAGAACGATTCTTGGACACATCTATTTGAAAAACACCTGGGTATGTAGTGATGTAAAAACACCAAATAAAATTACCAACATCGAGATTATCGATTAGTGATAGAAGTAAAATATCTAATACGCATTCGATTCAAATTGTTATTTTATTTTTTCGCTCGTGAAAATCAAAACCCACAGGCGGGCCGCACAAAATCGGACACGCAAAATCGTGTTTTGGACAGCCCTGGCTTAGATGTTTAAAATGTGGACGGTGGATTGTGTAAGTAGTGAGCTCCCAGAATGAGTCCTTAGACTTCTTGGAAGTGCCCCTTAATAAAAATAATATTCTCATTCTGAACGGATTTGTTTATTATTGTCAATGTTATATTTAATGGTTTAAATTAAACATATTACATTTATAATAGGTTACATTAAATATACCAGTAATATATTTAATGTTACCTATTAAATTGATATATATATATATATATATCAGTTTTTAAGAACATGCTTAACACCACTGTGGAAGCTTGAAATAATTATATGCATTTAAAATGTATATTAAATTGTGTGTGATAGTTAAAATATTTTGTAAGTGGAAGTAAATCTGCTGCCAACAGAAGATCTTCATATTTGTATCGCTTCAACACGCTATCCTCATCGCTATTGAGTTTTTCTCCTCAACAACTAGATCAATTTTATTCAATGGTTCTTTTAAATTGTCTTCTGTCATATTATATTCTTAAAATAAATGATGACAGAAGTTTTAAAAATTTAAAAAGGAAATAGATACTAAATTTATTCTGAAAATTTTCTGTCACCAGTACGAGTATTGTTATTAATCCTGTTTTTATTTTGTAGTCATTTGTAACTGTCTTGCCTTGGAACGTAATAAGCAAGCTCCCACAGTGGTGTTAAGCATGTTCTTAATTACCGCTTCTTGGTCAGTATCAAATTACAAGCCCTGTCTCTTCTAATTATAGCCTAGAAGTTTAGTCATAACACTCTGTTGTCAACGTCTGACACTGACGTCATTTGATTAGTAGGCGCCGTTGTGATGATAGAGTTTGGGCATTGGTTTAGCTCGAACAAGCTTATTTATTGAGTAGTGGAGCAGAAGAACTTCCTCCGCGAGAGCATCCCTTATCCGTTTATAAGCGTAGCATCCTGCTCTATTTATTCTATTCAAAGTAACATTTATTATTTGGGATCATTACTTCCAAAGTATTTAACTAGATCCTCTGACCGGTAGCCTGACACCGAGCAAATATTATTTTTAACAGAATGATAACATCATTTTTGTTATTATATTAAGTCTTAAATGAAAACAATAAAGAATATTAAAACTTCATATTCAATTATTTGTTTTTAAACCCCCCCCCCCCAAAAAAACCGTAACTGAGAATATTGTAAACATCCGATAAACGCCACCTGTCGGTTATAACGTTGCAGAGAATCACTATCGAAGGATGCGAAAGCGCAGAATGTATGTAAATAAAAGCAACACTCAGCTAATTAGTCTTAACTGCGCAACTGCAGTCGCTACTGCCAACGCTGATGGATTGCCAACAGCCGCTTATTTAAAAAAAGTTCCAAAAATAATCAAAAACAATCAATAGAAGTTAAAAGACTTCTATTGATTATTATTTTGTATAAAGCAAAACAAAAATCCACAATCGATAGTTCGAGCGAGTCTCCATTACCAAACCGAAAGCCATTAAATTGATTTCATTTTTTTAAATACTTCTGTGCCAGCTGCAAACATACTACATAATTATTTCTAAGATCCGTATGAAGATATTTGCAAAATTTCATCAAATGGGAGCAACGAGACGATCGTTGTAAGATAGACACACATATACAAAATGCACATGGTCTGATAGGAGACTAGATTCTCTCTAGAGATCGGCAAAAGCATTGGTTTGCCTGGATTGTAATTTTAATAACCTGATGGTGCACATTATATCCACGTTAATCTGAGTTACATGGTTTGTTTGTTCTGGTGACTAAATAACTGTGCTTAAAACGTTAAGGATGCTATATATCAGGAATCCTTGTATATCCGTATATATACAGCGGATTTAATTTCTTGACACAAAGTGGACTATATTTCGATATGCTTTATTTTATTATTATTTATATATCTATGATAAACGTCTAATTTACTTGCTTGTTTGACAAATAAACAAATTAAAAGCATACAATATCACAAGCAATGCGATGTTGGGCATCGATGTCCCATGGCAACAATAAGTTCTTGTGTGAACTATGAGAAATGTTGGCATGGTAACCGTTATGACGAGTAATAACAGGTAAACATAATATTTATTCGTAGTCATTGTGCGTGTACCCACACCCAATAAATATTCAAAAGCAGTATATAGGAAACGTTATTCTTAGTTCTCTTTTCTTTCGCGTATGTGATGTCCGCGAGACGTGCCTGGAGTTGTGTTCAATGTTATAGATTCGCACAGAGCAAGCGGCAGCTATTTGTTTCGGTCATACGTCCGTATTTTGCAATAAAGGATGAGTTCACGTTTATTGAATTGGCTGATATGCACCTTTATTATCGAAGTGCCAAACGGAAATGCACAATGTAGCACGTCACTTTTATCAGGAGACTTTCCTGGTCGAATCCCATGCTTTTGAATGTTCACTCGTCCTCATCTTTTTGAGCGTGACACACTTTCTGCACCTGAAAGAGGTGGCGAAGAACTTGAAGGAACCGAAAATGCATGTAATGATACGGAATTTACTCACTAGTGCAAGGCGGAGTGCAGTGGGAGTATCCACATCATTTATCTGTGGCATTTCCAGCGGATTCAAGCACCTTACAGCAGTGTACACCGGATCGACGAACCCTCTCTCCCCCCCCTCTCTCTTGTTTGCTTTTAACAGCTTTTCAAAATCATAATCATATGTGGGCTAATCCAAATCTACAAGATATTATTCGATCAAGATATCAACAACAATTTTCCATCTCAATTCTCCATACGTTGATGGAGAATTGTTATTCTATCAAGATATCAGCAACAATTCTCCATCAATGTATGTTTTTCCAAACTGGCTTACGAGTCCTACAATAACTTCTGGCAAAACCGAGTACAAAGCATCACTCATGATGTGTTTAATGGCGCTCCGTGGCGTGGAGCAGAAACAGGTGGTTCAGTCTTGAGGCCCGAAGGTATCTTGATCAAAGGTTTCCTGAAAGATGGATTGGTCGAGGTGAATCAAGTGAGTGGCCTCGGTCACCTGACCTAAATCCTGTGGATTTTAATTTGTAGTCGAGATTTGAAATCATTGGTTGACTCTACTTTAGTGGATAACGCGGGTGAACCGTAGGAGCTTATCGACAATGAAAGCAATGCTATCAAACATCAGTGAAGTTTCAAGATAAGAAATTGCAACGCCACTTACGTAGTTGGAAACGGAGGTTATTTTGAACTGTAAGATACTTTTCTCCTGCAGTGCCAGTTAACAAATAACTGCATTGCGCATTGTTGCCGTTCTTGCTGCTTTTTGACGTTTAGAATTAATCTTCTGGTTTTTGACGGGGAAGGGGTGGAATCGCAGTGTATAATTTAAAAACTTATTTTTTTTTTTTTTGCAACAAATGTTGAAGTGACGTGACAAATTTTTGCAAGTATATATTTTATGTATATATAAATATTTTTTTAAATACTGAATTTAATAAAATCCATCCAGTAATAATTTGTATACAGACGGACGGATGATGAAATGAAGAGTCCTATGCAGGTAAATAATTCTAGAGCCAAAATGGCTCGTAATTGACCGATTCTGCATAATAACATTAAGGAGAAGAGGAAAGTGCATTGCGCCATGGGGTTTTGGTTTTCTAGATTTATAGGTTCCTCCTGTGGTATAATACTGGTCAGTCACCAAGTTATTATTTTCCTTCATGTAAACGAGTAAGAAATTGCATAATAGTCCGTTTTCTGATTTGTTACTAGCTTTATTAAGAGGAAATTATTGCAAAAAACAAAAAACAAAAAAAAACACGAGTGATTTATGACACTGTCTAAGAATCTTTGTCTCTATTTCTTTTATCTCTTTATATATAAAAAAATCTATTTTTCTATAGAAAAATCATTATAAAAGAGAAAACAAACGACATTCTTATTTTATCAAATTTGTAATTTCTTGGAACTTAAACAGTGCTGTACTTACTGAATAAATAAATTTAAAAACAATTAATTTATGTATTCAGTAAATAAGAGATTATAAGATTCATTTGTTAGGAAACCATTCGAACCTTCTGTGATTTTATAAAAAAAATTATTGTTGATACAGAAATAAACTGATATAATCCTGTTGAATATAGTCTAATTAATTATCATATATGTAAATAAAAAGACACCAAGAAGTAGCATTTATGAGCACCAAAATATTTAAATTCTTCTCGGTACATTTTTTGTTTTTATTACTGCAGATGATGCTGTCTATTCCGAAGAGTTAAAAAGACCATTACATCGTACATCGTACGTAACTAAAATTCATCGTACGTAACTAAAATTGTGCATATCTGGCGCCAAATTTAATGTATTTATCCCGCAAGATTGTTATCACTACACGTATAATTATGTCTCTCCAACAATGGCCCAACGCTACATCATCTTGTGAAGTCTTTAGGGCATGTTCAGAAGCCTAAAGCTTTGTATTTGTGTTGCTGTTCCATATTCAATTACAATTAACTGTTCATGCTTTTTTTTTTTTTTTCTATTCCATAATCGGTGATTTGCTTTGCGTTTAATGTCTAGAGAAGATGAGGGTTACCCAGTCATTTAACCTGGGCGTGGAAAAGATGGAAAGAAAGATAAGCTTGAGAATAATAATTGTTCTCACTTCCGGAAGTGAACACTAAAATCTGTCAAAAGTTAACTACCCTGCGTGAATTTCAACTTCCGTACAAGTAACTACAGGAGGCCACTTAAAAATTTCTTATTCCTGCTTTGGTATTTTGTGATATTACAAGCACGACGTAATCTAAAACTTAATTATTGATACCAAGTTATAATACAACTTAGCAGCAATAAATTTTAAATAATTTTAATTATTGAAAATTTATTGCTGCTAAGTTGTATTTCATTATACTGTTTGTTATATTTTTTATGTTTTCTGAGGATTTGTTTACAGAACTTATCAACCTACCTTAATTAGTCCATTTGTAACTCTCCACTTTCTGTTTTTTCCGGTTTACTGTTATGTCCAGTTTAATACCTGAATATTTCTTTTCGGACACTGGGTAATCGGAGAATCATTTAATGCACCAAAGAATAATCCTCTTTTGAGTGTTCCCCCTCAGTACTTGAAACGTCTATTTGTAAGAAAAGGAAGTGTCCATTGCTGTCTAGGACACTTTATTTTCTAGCAGTAAATATATTCTGAAAGATTTCTTTAACGTTTGGCCGTTTGAACTGTTTTGAACTGAAAGTTTTAATAATTTGAGGTTTGAACAGTGAATGTAACGTTTTAGAGCTGCTGTACTGTAAATGATTATTGTTTCTATTAAATAAACAATCCAGATGCTTTTAAGGAATTAATTATATGTCATGATTGTTATATTTTTTGCAACGAATTTTATTCCTCATATTTAGAACTATGAATACATATAATGTATGTTCTGGCAAAGTCTGTTGCTTAAAGAGTACCATCTAGAGGTTAGCGTATCCGCTCTCCAGTGGATACGCTAACCACTAGGCTGCGGGTTCGAATCCCGCTTGGGGATGGATGTTTGTGATTGTCATGAAAGTGCTACTGGTGGTAGTAGTGGGTGGTAGATGGCGCTGGTGTATATGATGGTAGTAGCGGTTCGTTGTAGTTGGTGGATTGAGTGGTGGAGACAGAGAGTTGTAGGGTAGGTGCCCTCCCTCGATGAGTCTTTGGACTCCCTGGAGGTGTCGCATAATAATAAAAATCTATCTAATTATAAGTGCTGTTGCACTGTGCTAATTTCCGTTTATATCAATTTTTAGAAGGTATGCAGAATGGAACTTGCTAAATTCAAAGTCATACTGGCTTTTTGTATAAAAACGAACTTGATAAAACTAATCTAGATTATTAGGGAGGGGGATATAAAGTTGTGTTTCGACTACAAAGTAATCTTCGGAATGTTAATGAAAAAGAAACGCACGGTATTGCTTACCTTTGCCAATTGGACTTAAGGAATCTTTTTTATTTATTTTCTTATTTTAAATCAGTCAGTCGCTGGAATAAATGTAATGCAGTAGCAGATACCTTGAAGAAATTCAAAGCGGCACATGACAAATATTTGAAGGGCATTTATTTAGCATAAACTAGTTGTATATAGGTATAATCATTTTGTTGTGAATGATTATTTATTTAAATAGGCATAACGCGTGTATTATTTCTGGTTGTATGCGACAGTCAAGTATATATTGGTTGTCCTGCAGATATCTATCTGGTTTTTAATATTTACTTGTGAAAGCTCGTTTTCATCAAATATAATTGTAAATAAATAAAATTAAACCTTCTAACGCCATTTGATTTCCCAAAGAAGAGTTAGCACCTTGTTTGGCCTCTCTACCTTTCTTCATTGCTCAGCTGTGCATTTTTGCTGCGTGCTCGATGGAAAGCAATGTTCGGAATTCTAACAATAACTAGGATTTATTTCTATATACTTGCGAATGTGCTGCACAGATTTTGATTTTTTGCGAGGTTAAAAATCTGAGTTTTGTTTCGGAGAGAAGAAAAGCTAACGTACCTGTGTGAAATGTCGACTATTTCTGGCTTTAAAAATTCCTAGAAAAATTTCGAATTTTGGTCATTCAATAGGCAAAACATTAGCGGATGGGTCAGTGAAAAATCTGTTTTATTTTATTTTATTTTATTATTATTATTTTTTTTTAAATCTCGAAACGACAGCGATAAACTTGCAGCATCGAGAATAATATTGATTCAAAGACAGAGATGTATAACATTCATCTGCTGACGTTTCACTTCAATTGCCTCTACAATTGTGCAAGTTGTGACAAGGGTCTCTGTAGGTTCCGAAGCGGGGATATTGTTACCTCGATACGTAAAATAAATATTCTAAGCTATGTATCTCTTAAAAAAAAAATTAGTCTAAAGACTAATTTTTTTTTTTTTTTTTCCTGAAATCACTTCAAGCCTCCGAAAAGCTGAATAATGTCTCACACTATGAAAATCAT
This sequence comes from Typopeltis vanoorti, assembly GCF_054136105.1. Lineage (NCBI taxonomy): Eukaryota > Metazoa > Arthropoda > Arachnida > Uropygi > Thelyphonidae > Typopeltis > Typopeltis vanoorti. Next base: position 18,966,888 of record NC_143567.1, on the reverse strand, counting down.
CTGTCAAAGACTTTCGCAAACATCTATGCCACAGTGGGATTCGAATCCACGGCCTATTGGCTGGAGGGGTAAGCGATACTATCCGCTGGGCCATCAGGCCCCAGAATTAGGTCTAGAAAGCGATGAAAATTTATAATTGGCTTTTTAGATGAGAATGGTCTGCTCGATCTCACGCGGAGATCTTCCGTAAAAACAAACAAATTGTTGGAAGAGGAGGACACGCAGATTACAGGACGAATGCGTGATAATACTTAGTCTCATTAGCCATGCCATAATCCTAAACAATAACGACGTATTCTGCTGATCCTACCACAAGACCGTTTGGATCTATCTTATGTGGCCCCTTACAGCTCAAGCTTTCAATTCGTCACGACTGGAAAGCGTTTTGTTGGGTAGGACATTGATTCCAATACCTCTCGATAGCCATAACCTCGCCAGTGTATTTGAGACCGACCTCGCTTCTGATACATTATGCACTTCTGTACCCGAAGAACAGTAAATAAAATCAGTAAACAAATAAGGTAGTGTTAGATTTATTTATTTTTCTTTTCTTATTGCATAAACCAAACAAGCCTTAGTGTTAAAAAAAAGCTATATTTCATATTTTAACGTTTAATAATCAAAGTGTGACAGCTATAATTACTGACCTGCAGCATCAAGGACCAGAATAAAATTACTTATTTGTGACACTACCCGGAGAGAGAATAAGTATACGTCAGGAAAGCTTGTAACTAAACTCCGAATATAAACGATTGCCCTCTTCTTGGAAAAGAACCGGCAATAAGTATTTAAGAGAAAAGAATCTTTCCCTATCAGCTGCCAAGAGAAAGAACAAATAAATCATTGTGGGACAACAGTGAGTGCCACCCATACAGGAGCTGACTACCAACTCAGCACCTGCAGACACATTGACTAATGCGTGCCTTTAATCTCGGAAAATGCCTAAAGCTGCTGGCGTTCTTCAGAATAACTAGCGTCATTTTTTTGACAACTCTACGTGCAAAGAATTTATCTGAAGGACACGTTTCCGTAGCTCCAAATAGCTGTTCGTTCGTTGAAGTGATATGCGAAAGATTTTTTTTTGTATTATAAAGAATGATGATAGGTTAAGACAGCGGGGTCCAAACTGTGAGGCGTGACTGCATCGCGAATGGGAAGGGCAAGGTAATATCCAAATGAAAACTTCTGTTATACTCATCACTTACAAGTTCTCTACATTTATACATGTGCGCCGACACTATGTATATAAGTTTGCAGGTTTGAAACGTCGAGACGATATGTGCCAGAAAAACAAGCCTAGTCGTTGTATTAAATACTAGTTCATTTTTAAATCACATAAATTAGAAATGTAATTCATCTTGCATGTTATGGAGTTACTTTATTAAAACTACACGGTGTTAATTTTTGTGTATTAATCTTATTACGCTTTATCTTAATTCTCAGCTCTGAAATGCATTATTATTAAATTAAGATAAATAAAATTCGTATTAAGATAGTTATTTTTGCAATAAAAAATAATCGAAATTAAGAGAATAAACTTGGTGGAAATCTATGATATAGAGGCACAGAGGACGCAGTTACGGAAAATATGAAAATCGTAGCTTTAAGAATGAAAAAAAGAGGGGAATAATTGCTAAGAATGCAAAGAGAAAGAGAGAAAATCAGCTCTGCAACCAACAGCTGTGGGTTGACTTTTGAATTAATATGAAAAAAGTTCGTGGAATAAAACATACTCAGCACTTTAATGTATGTAACTTAAAACAATCTATGTATACATATTAAGAATATAATCAGATTTCTTTTGTGTGTGTGGGGGGGGGGGGAACGTGGGAAGCTGGAAAAAAAACGTATTTCAGAAAAGTTCCATCTATGTGTTTAGGGGATACTG